>NC_137789.1:11443864-11521364 GCF_963383645.1 Muscardinus avellanarius | reverse complement strand
CTGGCACCTAACTTAGGGCTTGAGCACAGTGTGCATTCTAAGGGCAGTAACCTAATTGGATAGTGATACTTCATTTGTCACCATTATGCACACTCTGAAGAAGGCTCTGAGGGGGGAGATGTCCATTAGTATAGAATCTTGGTTGGATTTCAGTGCCTTAGCTGAGTCTTCAACAATGAAGCAAAGTCAATCAAGTGCACCGGATGTTTCCTGGACCAAGCTGTGGCAGAAGCTTCCTAGCAATGGAACCCATGCAGATACAAAGCTGGTCAGGGAGGAACACTGTCCACCTCGGAAAGTTACCTTCTGTCATTATAAGCAGTTTCTTGCACTTTGTGTGTAGGTTAGGATGAAAATAGAAACTTTGGTAGAGAAAAACCCCAAGAGCATACCCTTGCATCCCGCGAGAAAGGCAAGAGTAAGTTTCTGATTAAGTCCAGACCAGTCGTAAGATTTGGGATGGAATCCTTTTGGAGAAGCCTTAATAGGAAAAGACCCCTCTGAGCCTCTGTGCCTACTTCCCTGGGTAGCTTCTTTAAGTACTTCACTGTTTCTTTGCCCTACATTAAACCATCCATCCGATTTCCCCCATCTCTATGTGCATTCCCATCCACCATATCACAGGCCTCTGTGACAACTGTGTGATGGTCCTGGGTAGTTTGTAACATGAGGTGAGCTGTTCTCCTTACTGCCAAGACCAAGTTGACTGGAGTTTCCTGTTATTTGAGACTCACAGAGGGTCTTCGGTTAGGAGAGGGCCAGTGCCCTCTGAATGAAGGGAGGGAGGGAGGGCATATGATGCCGCATGGGTTGGGAGAAGATTTCATTTGGTATACACACTCTGGAACAAGCCTCTGTAGGTCTGAATACTTACTAGTTGTTATGTAAATAGCTCTGCAACTTACTCTCTGTTATTTAGTGTCTCTGGTTTTTTGTTTCCTCGTCTACATCATAGAGACAAAGGTACAGTCTACCTTGTACGGTTTCTCTGAGGATTACATAATTTATGCAAAGTACATAGTATGGCTCCCCACACATGGTAAATGCTCTCTAAACGCTTGTCCTGGTTCATTCCATCCAAGCAATGTCTCAGGTGGAGAGAGGTCACCAAGAGATCATATTTCAGTGGGAATTTGTGTTGGTTTCCTGGCATTGCCACAAGTGACTACAAAATTTGGTGTCTTTAAACAATAGAAATTTGTTATCTCATAATTCTGGAAGTCAGAAGCCTTACATCAAAGTGTTAGTCCATTTTCTGTTGCTAATAACACAGTATCACTGACCATTTAAATTATGAGGAATGGAGTTTGCTTTGACTCATGGTCAGGTCAAAGTTGAGGTGCTGTATCTGGTAATGATATTTGTGCGAGTCCCAAGGCGGAACTGGGCATCCAAAAGGCAGGAAGTTGGTAACGAACTTGGACAAATGTACAGCAGACCCACTACTGAGAAAAACTCATTAATCATTAATGACACAAATTCATTAATCCATTCATGAAGGCAGAGTCATGAATGGATCACCTTTCAAGTGTTCCACCTGGTCCTACCTCTTAACATTGTATAATGGAGGTTAAATTTCAATGTGAGTTTCAGAGGGGACAAACCACATTCAAATCATAGCCTTAGGGTAGTTGTTTTTCTGGGGGTTCGGATGGAGAAACTCTCCTGGACACTGTCACGCTCCTGACTTCTTCCAGCAGCCCCTGTAGGTGTGCTGTCCCCATTTCAACCTCTGTCATCATACAGTGTTCTCCTTGTGTTTTGTCTTCCTCTGTCTCTGAGATTCTCTGTGTTAATAAGGTCAGGCATCATATTAAATGAGGGCCCGCCCTAACATACTATGAGTTCATTTTAACTTGAATACATCAGTAAAGACCTATTTCCAAAGAAAAACTTTGTGAGATTTGAATAGACATGAGTTTAAGGGGGGCACAATTTAATCTACTATGCTAGTCATAGAGATAAAGTGAGTAGATTTAGATTTCAAAAGGATTGATCAGCTATAGCAGGGAGATAAAGTTGGGAGGACCTAGGGGCTGTTACAGTGACACAGAAGATAAATAGAGAAGGGAGAAAGTCAGAAAGGTAAGGGAGAAAACAAAAGATCACCAGGAAGGAGAACCAGTTGTTCATGATTGTAACAGGACTTTAGGAAGGGTGGTGGTGAATAGTAGTGTCTTGAAGAACTGGTGAACAAGTGATATTCCTCAGTAATATAGGAAATCCTAGAGGAAGGAAAGCTTTGGTGAGGGAAAGATCAAGGCCTGCTCAATAAACAAGAAGGAAACGATGATTTCACACTCTACCAGGTTTCATTTTTGCCTTGAGAAAAGAATTTTTCGTCTGTCCCAACTTTGTGGATCCCAATTGTTAATCAAGAACAGTTTCCATGTTTTTAAAAGATCAACTTAAAATTTATAGATTTTCACGAGTGATTTACAGAATGGCATTGTGTCGCAGTAGCCGCCCACATAACGGATTCACTCGCTTGTTCCACTGAGTGAGGCTTTCCGATGCTGGGTGCTCTTTTCCAGTCACCCTACCTCCCCCATCACACACATCTGCTCCATCAGTTGTGTCCTCTTTTACCACGAGGCAGCAAAGCTTGTTTCCAAATCTGTTTATGTTGGTTGTCTTGCCATTGCTATAACCAAATTTAGCTGAGTATGGTGTAAATAACAACATAGAAGTATGAAAAGAAAACAGGTTTTTGTTTAAAAGCCAATCACTAAGCCAAATATGAGAAGAAGGAAAAAGGAAGGGAAGGGGGTGGGAATTGGGAAAGGGCTCAATGAAGGATGTGTGCATGTATGCCTTTACCATCTTGTACTCCATTAAGATGTATGACTGTAATGCACCAATTTAAAAACTAAGAAGAGGAAAAGAAAATAAACATAAGATGAACACAGGAAAATACCAGAGTTTTATTTTAAAAACAATGCTTTCAAATGAAGTCTGGGCAAGGTATTCACAAAACAGTTGGATAAAGCAAACCAATTCTAAAATGGTTTTGTATCAAGCTTATTCTGAAAGTGCCGTTAGATTCTCTTCCCCCTTTTTATGACTGACCTACTTTGGGTGGGGTTTATGCAAATTCAGATAAAATACATGATTTCAGGCCTGGGTCATTTAAAAAATACCTATTTTTCTTCTGCTCTGTTCTACCAATTTTAAAATGTGACTTTAGTTGAATCAAGGTCACAGAGGAGCCTGCCTTCCCTTCAACATTTTCTAGCTGGACTTCAGCTTCCAGCTCCAGCTCCTTTAATCAAAATTCTCAGCACACATTTATGAGCTAAAAAGCCCCCATGCGGCTTGCCGGCTGCCCCTCAGCTTCTCCAGGCTGGATCAAAGGTGCTGAGGGCTGCAGTAGTGATTGATTTCTTCCTTCTCTTTTCAACTGCCTCTGGAAATGTTAACTGTATGCAAATGAACACAGGGTGCTGGCCTCTCTTTGAATCTGGGGGAATGTTTAAAATCAGTGCTGCTTGTCGATGCCAAATATGAATAAAAGCACCAATAGCAAGAAGGAAATTGTAGTCAATAGAATCAAGTGTCTTCTGCTGTGACACTCAGGAGGGACCTGGGCCGTGCAGTAGTTGAAGGATCAACTATGACTCCCCCAAACACTCATTCATCAAGGCCTTGCTATACCAGTCAGTGAGGCAGGTGATTTATACACACACACACACACACACACATACACACACACACACACACACACACACACACACACACACACAGTTTCCTCAAAACAGCCTTGAGATGAAGGGTCTTTCATCCTTGGCAGGTGAAGGGTTGAACGTTCAGAGAGCTTAAATAGTATACTTAAGGTCACCTAGATATGGAGTTAGAACTAGGCATCAACTAGGCATCCAAGTTTGTTCTTTTTTTCTTTTTTTTTAGGTGCCAAACATTTTATTTTATTTAAAATTTTTTTTATTGGTGCACTGTATTCATACATCATAATGGGATTAAAAAAAAAAACTTTTGCAGACATACATGCACACATCACCCAGTTAGCCCCAACCCGATCTCCACCCCGTTCCCTCCCCATCCTTCCTTCCCATGCTTGGCTTACTGGTTGACATCTAGTATTATAGCAATTTATCCAAAATTAACAATGATAATCTAACATAACAGTTTCATTTGTCTGATACCAAGCTTTTGATGACTTAAAGATAACATTTCAATATTTCTTTTTTGCTTTCTTTCTTATCAGAGGATATGTTTTTCTTTTTTTTTTTTAGGTGAAACTATCATACATTTATTTATTTATTTTTCAGAAAAAAAATCTATCCTAATATGAAATATGGACTCTAGATACCCAAAGCTGCCACTCTCTCCACCATCCAAGAAAATGCAACTAATGCACTGGAAAGATTGCAAAGAGCCAGGCAGGCAGATGGGATACAGGAATTGGTGGTGGCTTTCACGTGGAGTAAACATGGTCCTTCAGAGACACAGAAAGATCAAAGGCCATTCACGTTGGGACTCTGCTCACTGGTTTGCACTTTCCAGGCAAACAGAAGGAACCTGGTGCTGGTCCTCATACAAGGCAGAATGATAAAGATCTCTCTTAACTAAAAATGTCCAAGTGCCAAAGCAAAAGAAACAACTTATGGCTGGAAACACTGGAGGAGGCTACTTAAAGGAGGGACATCTGAGCATCGGATTGGCGAGATATTTTACAGAAATAGCCCTACCATTTGTAGAGTTTCTTACAGTTTAAATAACACGTTTTTCAGGCATTATGTTATTTGACTCTCAAAACACACCCATGGGTTAGGGCAAGAATTATCATTTCCAATTGAGAGATGAAACTCACACAGATAGTGGTGCAATGACTTGTTCAGTCATCCCAGCAAGTTAGAAATAGAATGAGACAAACATCTACGACAGTGCTACCCAACAAAAATGCAATGAGAGACACATGTGGGATTTAGAAATCCTCAGTGCCTCTGTTAAAATTTAGAGTTGAAATTCATTTTAATAGCAGAGTTTGATATGTAATTAATGAAGAGTGAGTAGGTAAAGGATTATTAATGAGATTATTTATATCCCCCTTTTTATATTGTCTCCAAAATCTTTTTTTAATTTATTATTTTCCTTTTAAATTTTTTTATTGGTGCATTATATTCAAACATCATATTGAGATAAAAAAAACTTGTGTGTACAAACATGTACACATCGCTGATTTGACCCCTACCCAATTCCCACCCCATTCCTTCCCCGTCCCTCCTTCCCTTGCTTGGCTTAGTGATTGACTTTGATATGTTTAAGTACATTGTGTGTTTTAGAGATTTTCCTCTTCCCCCCTCCTTTCTCCTCCTTTAGGTTGTCTTGTTTGCTCCTCTATAGGATTTCCTCTTTCAAGGGTTCCTCCTATGACCCATTTCTCCCTAACTCTCACATATTAGGGAAAGCATCTGATTTCTTATTTTTTGTGACTGACTAATCTCACTTAGCATAATGTCCTCCAGTTCCATCCATTTCCCTGAAAATGATGTAATTGAGTTTTTTTTTTTTTTGATGGCTGAGTAAAATTCCATTGTGTACATATCCCACAGTTTTGTAATCCATTCATCTGTTGATGGACATCTTGGCTGGTTCCATAGTTTGGCTATGGTGAATTGTGCAGCTATGAACATAGATACACATGCATTAGTTTGGGAGTTTGGTTTCTTTTCTTTTGGGTAGATACCGAGAAGTGGTATTGCTGGATCAAATGGTAGATTTGTTCCCATTCTTCTGAGATCTTGTGTGTGTTGCTTTACATTCACTGCTCATTTTAATTTAGATGCTCAATGTCTATGTGGGTTAATGGCTAACATATTGGACAGAGCAGTGATTGTATGACTCCTAGTCTTTCTATTCTACTCAACTATCTCACAAATATAGACAGATAAGAGAATAGGGCATCCCATGCAAAGATAGCAATAGAAGCATGCCATTTGAGGGCCTGTCAGGACACAATTGGTACCTCAAAAATAATAATGAAAAAAGTTGAATGAAGAGTTAAGATAATCAACAATGGATGGGAAATCGCCCTGTAAAACTCTGCCACAGGAAGAGCATTTTCCAAATCTTTTTGTTCTTGAATATTTGTGGGTGAAAAGATATTTGGAAAACCCAATTAATCATATCCACTATATGTCTAGTGTCCCCAATTTTCTTCCTAGTTTGCTTTTCATCTTCTAGAATCACAGATATTGTGAGGAACACAAATGAAACGTCAATTCCATCTCAAAGAATTTATAGCATAGAAACAAAATAAGGCAAGGGCTAGCAGAATATGTAGAGAGATTAACTCCATAAAGAAGTGTACAAATGAAACACTCATGGACGTCACAGTGGGAGGCCCAAAGAGGGGTTATGTGGCAGAGATGACATTTGAGCTGAGCTTTGAAGGATCGTTAAGATGGAAGGATAAAAAGGAGGTCAGACTAGGTAGGGAGGAAAACATGCTCAATGGGTTACATGGAATGTGTAGGAAACAGTGAAAATTCTAGTATAAACTAAAGAATAATGAATTTGAGATGTGTTAATAAACAGAAAAGGCTGAGATGTATGGATGGCCTATGGGTGGCTTCAAATGTAAAAGATGGAGGACAACAGAAAAATAGCTAGCTGGCAGGAGGCTGAAGAGGTTTCAGAGATATAGTGAAAAGATCCCTCTAGTTGGTCTGTAGAAGGAAAAAATATTCTGAAGTGTTGTCACTTTTAGGTTATCCATGATTCTTCCATGAATAGATGAATGAATAAATGAATGAATGAATGAATGAATGAATTACAAAGCTCTGCCTTACTAGTTAACAGCATCCATAGTTTAAAAAACCATCTCACAAGATGCTATAAGGCACCAGTATAAATCAAAACAGCTAACTCAGAACTCAGCAGGAAACCCAACTTTCTCATCCAATCTATTGTCCGAATCACTAGTTCACACCACTATTGTCTAAAAAAGATATTTAAGTTAAATCAAATTGCTTTAATAAAGCTAAAACATCTGCTGTATTTAAAAATAATCTCCCTGCTGCTGTAACATATGGTGTCATCCTAAACTTTATGCCAGTGCCCCTAGAGCTTCTGAGATACTTCGAAATGCCATGATTATCATAAGGAGGGTTATGAAATTCTCAAAGCTAAAAGAAAAACAATTAATTCACTTTAATATTTAAAACAAATATGGGCCATTTGGATCATTTGGGAGGAGAAATGGGATTACACAAACCACAATAATTAGAATCTAACTCCCCAAAGAGAGATGTTCCAAGATATAGTTTCCAGATGGAAAATTCCCCCAGCAGGTCTATTTAAGAGGCACATTCAGCTTGTCCCAGTGTCTCCTGAATCATATAAGAGATTTTCCTGCAACCAAATTTTTAATGTGGCATGATGGGCACAGGTCTCTTTATTTTTGTGAAGAAGAGTTATTTTAATATTCCTGTAGGTAGAAATAGAGCCAGGAGCCAACATTTAAGTTCAACATAACTCAGTTAAGTGAATATTAATCAGAAGATCTCATTTTTCAGTCCCTGTGCTAGATAAATGCCAGAGAATCAGATTAATTACATTTTAGTATAACTAGTTTTTAGTGGTCATGGAGCATGAAAAATGTAGATTAGTGAATTTCAGAAAGTGTAACACATTCTCTAATAGTGTGAACTCTCCTGGTCTGATGAAGACTTAAGAGAAACATTACACCTCTACTTGTGGATTAGAATCAGCTTTGTGGGGAAGAGATGCTGGAGCAGAAGAGTAGAAGCACTGTAGGAGGAGGGTAGGCTTTCCAGGCTTAAAGAACCACAGGGCACAGAGTGATGAAATAGCATGGAGGGTGCTCATGGTCATTAGGTGCAAAGTGAGAAGAAGATGCTAAGAAAAAACCTGGGGAGAAAAGAGAGCGTTAGGTCCTGGAAGGCTTTTGGGGCCACACATGGGGGTTAGCCCAACATTGGTGTGAACTGGTGGCTCAGACACAGCTTGAACAAGAGAGTCATGTTTGATCATGGTCATGGGAGGCCTATCCTGCTGTGATGCGTGATAACAATGTCATCATTGTCGATGTCATCAAAGAGCATCTTCTTTGATATGCCTGGAAAAATTATCTCTCATAGGCTAGGAAATGTCCATTTTTGATCCACACCTCAACCCTTTGCATCTTCATTATGCACATGCTATACCCACAGAATCAAGGTCTCCAGAGGGGAGCAATTTATCTAAGTTCCCACAGCCAGGAAACACAGTAAGTGTTATTGTACTTTATTCTTCTAGTAATGGAAAAATTTTCTTTTAATCCTTCATGGCACTGGCACTGAACCAGGCCAGGACTTTGGGATGGAGAATAGATTAGAGGGAGAGATAATGGAGACCAAGAGAACAGATAGGATATGATTCTATGCTTCACATTAGTTGCAGTTGGTGATAACATTTAAAAAAAGGAGGAAAGGGAAGGAAGTGGTTTTTGCCTTCCTAAGGGAAGAGGACAATATGTGCTCATGCTCAACCTCTCACAGCCGACTATCTAAAAGTGTCAGCATATCGGCTCATTTGATAATTTCTGCTTGGTGGTGTGCCAGCTACTTTGGAAAGAAGGTGGGGTGTTATAAAGTTGAGTGTCACCTACAAGGAGCTTAGTTAAAGTTTAGTTTAAAATGTTTTGAAGAGACATTGAGCAAAATGTTTTCACATTTGCTTATTCGTTGACACCAAGGTCCATGTGTGCAATTTCAAGATATCTAAAAAGAAGCTCTTTCTCTTCCATACTTGATAAAACTCCACAAATCAGGAACTGATTGCTAGTCACTATGATAGACCCAGTGCCAAGCAGAGCTCCCTATGCATAAAAGACCTTCATTAAACAAGTTGATTCAGGATCAAACAAGTCATTTTTTACATGTTTCTTTTGTATCCTACTATGAGAAAAAGCCAGTGCTTGAAAATTCCCAGAAAACGCGAGCATTTCTGTGGAATGTGACCTATTTGTTCCCACATTTATAATTGAAAAAAATACTATAAATATCCTTTGGGATAATTATCTAAAGAAAAGCATTTACTGTCATTTAGGCCTCTATAGGGACTCCTTCACAGGGCGTAGAATTTGTAACAGTTATAGCAGTATAATTATCTCCAATAAGAGATAAATGGAGATGAATTTGCCAATAACACATGATATTTAAAACTATCATGTGGAGGGATGGATTCTCATGATGAGCTCTGATTGCTGTGTACCTAAGGAGAATCACCATTCTGGTTTACCTCCATATAAATAACCCTAGGTTATTTCAGCAGAGACAAGCCAATTTATAATGTTTTCTCAAATGAGCCCTCTTGGGCCTGAGCTATGTTGGCTGAATCATATACATAATTAGGCACAATGATGCTAATAGAAACTCTTCACTGAGCAGCAAAGACATTGGCACACAATATTTCCAACCATTAAGGAGAATTTCCAGGCAGGGTATTATTATCCTCTTGCTACGGACAGAGAAACAAAGACTCAGACCTCGCTCAGGCTCACTAAAATAGTAACTAAGCAAAGATTTCAAATCCTGGGCAGCCTTATTTGGAAGTCTCTGTTTTCTCTACAACACCACACTGCCCATCTGCCCCTGAGGGGGTTCTCAGGGGTAAAGGGAACCAGCAGCGGGAATCAGATGTCCATGGAATATAACTTCAGTACAAAGTGATACAGAGCTAGCTGTCTTAGAGACTAGAGGAAGGAGGCCACTAACTTGACAGAAATACTTGATCAGAAACCTTTAGAGGATTTTGAACTACAGAAAGCTCGAGTGGATTTTCCTTAATTTTCACAACAAAGAACGTAGCATCAAAATACAGTCTTTTCTTGTCTTTTATCCATGAAAATGATGAGGCTGACTTAGAGTTCTGTACTGCTTTATATGCATTATCTCCTTTGAGGCAAGTACAGGGCTGAAGAGGAAGCCTTTGCTCATGCGTGGAACTGAGGCTCAGAATCAGTTGGCTTAGCTGGACCAACCAGGTAGTAAGAGAACTGATGCAAAGCCTAGTGCCCTTTTACCACGGGCGAGTTGTCTCTCGTTCTCATCTCCAAGCTATTCTTTTATTCCTCCTTCTACCAACTTTAAAATAAGATAGTGGAAGATGCTTCCACTGTGTTACATTACTGGATCACTATCATTCTGAGACACCCAAATTGTAACATTGAAAACGAAAAAAAAAAAAGACTCATGGAAGTGATAAGGCCATCATTTTCAGATTCTCCAAAATTTCATAAGTGCTGCAGAAGAGGCTTCCCAGACAAATCACCCACAATGCAGCTCCTGTTGTGATAGAGCATCAAGAAGAGCCGAATCAATTATTAATAGGGTAGCATTCTCTGAACTGGCACAAGTCCCATGAAGAGAGTGACGTACCAGTCTGGCAACTGCTCTGTTTTGTCCCAGAACATAACACACAGTCCTGGGAGATACTCACATTTATTGTACAAAGTGCTTTCTTCCTTGAAGTTCTTTTCCTAATTATTTCAAGAGCTATTCAGAGAAACTACAATAAAACTATTAATGAAGCTCTATAATTGCTTTAGTCATTAACTTAGAAATTTCCTATTCTGAATTCTATGACGTCAACGTAGGATGTGTGAGTTCTGTAAGTCTTCTCTATGCCCTTGGTGATATTATATGTTGGTGGAAGGCAAGTATTAGAAAGTTAAGTTCAACCTGTCTGCCTCCTCCAATATCACACAGGCCTGGATTCAATCACTTCATAAATCCATGTTTTCCTAATTATTTGATCAAATGAATTGTGAAGGGAATGTGGACCCTTTTAGAGGTCTTTTGTTGTAATTTCTTTTATTTTCTTTTTTTGTTTGTAATTTCTTAAACCACCATTTCCCATAGTTTAAAACAACAAGTGTGTCAGAGTACATAAGTAATACATTATGTAAAGAAATAGAGCCCAGTATAGTAGAACGAATATACTTCTTATGCATAGAATTCCCACAAACATGTAAACTTAGTAGACGTGTTGATTCTAAAACCAATTTCCAACACATCTTTGATATATTTCTTTAATAATTATTTTCAGAAGTAATTACGTGCAGGGATTTTGAACATATGAATAGCTTTAATAGGAACATGTTTTCGATTCTTTGAAAGCTCATTTAATTTTGAAGAAACGTATCATTTGAAAACAAAAGTATTGTTTAAGTGTCTAAAGCATCTACCTAGCCAAGATGTCCAAGACCTTCCTTCATTTCAAACTCCTAGAACAGGAGCTCATTGCTTCTACCCCATCCATATCCAACCTCCTTAGCCTACTCTATTCTGTATTCTGGGATAGGCATTAAGTCCATGAAATTTATTTTGTAAAATATTTCTTGTGAGTCAGATGTGGTGGTGCTCACTTGTAATCCCAGTACTTGGGAGGCTGAGACAAGATGATCACAGAATTGTGGCCAGCCTCAGCTACTTAGTGAGGCCCTCCACAACTTAGTGAGACCCTACTTTAAAATAAAAAAAAATAGGACTGGGGAGTGTCACTTGGAGGTAGAATACTCTTGGGTTCCATCCCCAGTTCTTCAAGAAAAAATAATTTCTTTAGAAATGTGTGTTCTTTTAAGAGTTTACTGTATAAATTCCTATGCAGTGAAAATTTCTATCTGTAATAAGTTATAATTTCAAAGGAGGAGGTAACAGATGAGAATGTAGAGGATAGTTAGGAAACATGACCTTCTTCATTAACATAGATGTCAGTCAAAGGTGTCAGAAAAACTTCATGCCTACAATTTTTTTATTTCTTGAGGGGGTCAATTAGTGGAATGGAGAGAATAAGACCAACTTGCTTTGACATGTAAATCTAACATAACTATTTTAGATTCTGGGATCCCATGACACAAACTCTAAGAGAGCACTTTCATGTTAAGATGTGTTTGGGTGGAAAAGAAAAAGTACATGTGACTGTGAGACTATCTGGGAGATGCCAGGACACACAGCCCCGCCAGTTGGTACCTGTCTCTGGTTCTCTGTCTCCAGACGCAGCCTGGCCTCCACACACCTCCGGGTCTCCAGGAAGGCTTGGCGCTGGGCCCGATCCGACAGGTAACTGATGAATATCCCAGCTGTGTTCATACACATGAATAGCACTACTTGGGCCATGACCTGAAACAGAATGTCCAAAAGATCTTGGTCAGGTGGTTAAAGCAACACATGTGTAGAGGCAAAAAGGAAAACGTAAGAAAGTAAGTATATCAAATGTCAACGACAAATCTTAAGCTAGACATGGTGGCACATGGTAATAATCTCAGTACTTGGGAGGCTGAGACAGGAGAATTGCAAATTTGTAGCCAGTCTCAATCACTCAGTGAGACCCTCAAAAACTTAGTGAATATTAATAAATAATCAAATAATTGATAATATTCATATTAAGTAATAATAATATACCAGAATATTAAAATAATATCAAATAATAATCAAATAAATGTTATTTTGAGTAATCAAAATAATAAATAAAAGAGTGCTGGGTATATAGCTTGGAGGTAGAATGCCCCTGAATTCAATCCCTAATCAACACACACACACACACACACACACACACACACACACACACACACATCCTAATGTAGCAATATGAGGTTTTCTAGCATATTCACAAAGCCATGCCTTTATTCAGTTCTCCAGTCAAATGTCACCCTTCAGAGAGGCCTTTTTTTGACCACTCTGATCAACTTGAAGTTTCTTCCTCCTCAGGTTTAGGTCAGAACTTGGACTAGAAACCTGAGATTTACTGGGCTTCCTTTTTATGACTCTCCCTTATCTTCCTTCATCAGTGGCCGATGTGTTGAGCTTTTACAGCCTGGGATCAGGTGGAGGAAGGGGAAGAGCAGTGGGAAAGGCATTCCTGGAGTCCTCTGCTGTGCTTTGGTAGAACTGAAGTCTTGTTTGCGACTCAAGAAGAGATGTCCTATTTCTCTACTTCTTTTGATCTTCATTTCCATTATTTTATTACTAGGCACCAGAATCTCTTTGCTAGACTCTTAAATTGGGCTTCCAACTTTAAGCTTTGTCCCCTCGTCACATAGCTCTCCTGAAAGGAAAGCAGCATGCTCTTGGAGTGGACAAATAGAGGGAAGGGGTAGCATCACATGAATTCTTTATTTTCATTTGAGGGGAGGTCATAGTTTGTAGAGTGTAAGGTAGCCAAAACTTCAAAATAAATCCCAGGTGCTCAAAAGAAGCAAAGAACTCTAACTGGCTGTAAGTGAGTGATCCTAGAGAAAAGAGAACCGGTGAGATGGAACTTGAAATCCATGTATAAACTTTCCCCTGTATCACACATGCACAGGGTATAGCAAGCGATTGAGGGAAGGATACAATAACTGAACTGAGATTTGAAATGAAGTCCAAAGGCCAAAGATTTTCATTTAACTCCAACCAAGTTAATCACCTGTCAAAATGAAACAGGACAAAAGAAAAATCACAGAGAGTACGAGGATGTAAGAGAATGTAGATTCCCAGAGAATGCAAGATTATTCATAGGTGACCCACATAGCATTCACCAATGTGGCCCATCCTCAAGAGGAAAGATAATCAACAAACACACATTCTGATCTGACCCAGATTTTGGAATTAACAGGCAAAAATTATAGCAGCTCTGATAACTCTACTCAGTGATATAAAGGTAAGTATTATAATAATGAATGAAAAGATAGGATATGAGTGGAGAGATAGAAAAAAACATACACACACACAAAAAAATCCAAGAATTGAAAACCATAACACATGAAATGAAAACATGCAGTGGATTATGCTAATCACAGAAAAGGTAGGAGGCAGGTTAGAGTCAGGAAACCTAAAATTATATCAATAGCACAAGCCCATTCTGCGTGGCAATATTTAAAGGCCTACCACAGGAGGGAATGATAGGAGTGGGGGGGGGCAGGAGAAAGCTCATGTGAGGTAATAATGCACCAATAAAAGCACACACACACACACACACACACACACACACACACACACATATTATATATTTACAAGGCCTAACATACATGCTATTGGACTCAAAAGATTAAGGACAGTGTAATTTTTTGGAAGAAATAATTTTTGCAGCTTTTATAAAGGCAAAAAGTTACAGATTAAAGAAACCCAGACCTCCACTCAGCTTAAATGTAAGTACAATTGTGCCTGTGCATGTCAGAGTCAGAATGCTAATAGACAGATTCTGAAAATTAGAAGATTCACATACAGGGGGTGACTCACTAGTGATAAGAATGATTTTCAGGTTAGATACATAACCTACGTGTTATCTGTAAGAGATGCTCTTAAAATATAACAGATATAAAAAGTTTGAAATTCAAAACAAAATAAAATTGGTTTTGTTGTACAAATACCAAATGAAAGAAAAAAAATGCATTACTAGTAATGAACAGGGTCACTAAATGATACAACATTTAATTCCAAAAAGTGTTTAATTCATCAGGATGATGTAAAAAATTTGAACTTGAACACATCTATAATGCAGCCTCAAAATACAATTAAAATATGATATGAATTTATGTAATCATTTATAATTCAATCATTGCAGCAGCCTATTTTAATATTATTTTTCAGCAGTTAATATATCAAGCAGATAAAAAGATAATCAAAGGCAAAGACAACTTCAATAGCTCCTGTAATTAAGTGAGATTAGTAAGTCACAAAAAAGAAGATATCACATGCTTTCTCTAATATGCGAAAACTAAGGAGAAATGGGTAACAGGAGGAACTCTAGATGAAAAAGGAGATCCTACAGAGGAGCAAATAAGGTGACCTAACTGAGGGGATGGGAGGGGGGGAAGAGGGAAACTCTCTAAAGCACATGATGTACTAAACAAACATATTAAAGTCAATCACTAAGCCAAGCATGGGTAGGAGTGACCAGGAGGGAATGGGGTGGGAACTGGGTAAGGGCTAATTGGGCCATGTGTGCATGTATGTCTCCAGAAGTCTTTTAATTCATTAAGATGTATGACTACTATGCACCAATAAAAAAATAGAAAAAAGAACCTTGAAATGAAACAGTTTCTAGCAATTAGATAATACAAATTCTTTGAAGGTATACATTTAAAACTGTAAAATTGTATCGTACAATAGGACCTGAGGCAAACCTCAGCAAATTTCAAAGAACTGTCATCATGTAAACATAGTTCATGACTGCAATGTAATCAAGACCACATATTAAAACTCAGTAGTCCTTAGAGAGGGATTTATAGTCAAAATGCTTCCCTAAAAAAAGGGTTGCAAATAAATGTGCTAGCCATTCAACTTTATGGTCTAAATATGTAGAAGGAAGGAAAATAATGAAATAGGAGCAACAAGTAATGAAATAAAATACATAATGATAGAGAAGATTAATAAAGTCATTTGCTCTCTGAAGACGAATAAAACAGAAACACTTTCTACTCGCTAAATAGAGGGAAAAGGTACAAATACGCAACATTAAGGATAGGGAATTGGGTAATTAAAGATATTAAAAAATCAATAGGTAATAAAAATACACTATGAACTTTAATGCTAATCAGATTTTTAAATGAATTGATATAGTTTTGAAAAGATGTATTTGCCACAGCTGAATTAAGAAGAAAGGAAAAAAATTGAACAAATGTAAATTGAACAAATGTAATAAAAAGTCTTTCCATAAGGGAATCAACAAGCCCTGGATAGCTTCGTCAGAGTATTCTACAAGCAAGTACGAAATAAATAAATAAATTTAATCTTTTATCTCTTCCAGAGCATGGAAAATAAAGAACAACTCAGTTTATAAGGCTAGTGTAATCTTCATACCGACCAAAATCAATAGAGTTGGTATAAAAGTAATTAAAGGTAAAGCTCACAAACAAAGTTGGAGGGTAATTCTTATACATAATGAAACCTCAATGGATATAAAAGATAATTCAAATTGACTTTGATTTTTTATCAGGAATTCATTGGTAGTTTAATAAAACTTGCAACTTTTAAAAACCATAGAATCAGCTGGGCATTGTGTCACACCTCTGTAAACCCACAACTAGGGAGGCTGAAACAGGAGGATCACAAGTTCAAGGTGAGCCTTAGCAACTTAGCAAGACCCTCGGCAACTTAGTGAGAATCTGTTAAAAAAAAATAGGGATGGAGCTATAGCTCAGAGGTAGGATGCTCCTGTGTTCAAAACAAAATAAAACAAACAAAAAACAAACAAACAAATTTTATAGAAAAATCTCCATGTATAGGGGAAAGGAGGGTTAATAAATTTATATCCTTTCATTTAAAAAAATCTGAATTGCATTTCTCTGGTTGCTAATGATGTTGAATATTTTTCATATATTTCTTGGCCATTTGTATTTCTTCTTTTGAGGAGTGTCTATTTAGTTAATTTGCCCATTTTTTTATTGGGTTATTGATTTTTTAGCAGTGAGTTTGTGGAGTTCTTTGTATATATTAAATACTAGTCTTTTATCAGAGGAGTAGCTGGCAAAGATCTCCCATTCTGTTGGCTCTCTCTTGAGGTTCTTTATAGTTTCTTTTGCTGCACAGAAGCTCTTCAGTTTAATGAAATCTCATGTATTAATCTTTATTTTAATTTATTGTGCCTTTGTGGTCTTATTGAGGAAGTTTTTATCCCTGCCTATATGTTGGAGTGTTGGTTCTATGCCCTTTTCAAGTAACTGGGAACTTGGGGAGGGATCAGAAAGATTACAATGCACCAACAAAAATAAATGACTAAATAAATTAATTTCAGAATTAGAAGTCAATTTTCTCAATCACTATGTAGGACACCCTCAGAAAGAAAAGGAAAACTACTTAAAGAAAATATGCTTAAAAATGTGGATGCAATTATCACAAAATGTATTCAACATCAATCTCAAGTCTGTTCACTTGGGTAGGGAAGATGAGCATGATGGTATATGCCTGTAATGCTGGCTATTCTAGAGGCCGAGGTGGGAGAATGCTAGTTCAAGGCCAGTCTGGGCAACTTAAAAGATTGTCTCAGCTCAATGCAAAAAAAATAACAGGGACTTGGTATGTAGCTCAGTGGCACATCACTTGTTTAGCACCTGCAAAGTCCTGGGTTTCATTCCAGAACCACAAAACAACAATAACAACAACACGCAAAGAGTAGAAGGCATAAAAATAGATTAATATACTCATTGAATTAAAATTTAAAATTTCTATTCCACAAAAATTAAAATATAAAATAATTTCCATCTACAAACTGAGAAAAAGCATTTGTGATTCTTACAACCACCAAAGGGTTAACTTTTATCTTATGAATTTGCATAGGTATATAAGGAAAATATAATGCTATAGAAAACAAAGGCAAAATACTCAAACATGTTATTTCAGTGATGAGAAAATACGAATATGGAAATAAATGCAACATTATTAGTAAACTAGGAACTGTAAGTTAAAATTCATCATGGGAAACCAGTTCACACACCAGATAGTCTTTAAGAATTAAAAACATAGCCGGGTGTGGTGGTGCACACTTGTAATCCCAGCACTGGGGAGGCGGACATCAGAGAATCGAGGTTTGTGGAGTCTCAGCTACTTAGCGAGGCCCTTTGCAACTCAGTGGGACACTGTTTCAAAAATTAAAAAGAGACTAAAATATAGTGCTGGTTGTGTAGCCCAAAGGTACAATGCCCCTGGGTTCTATCACCAGTACCGCAAAAAAAAAAAAAAAAAAAAAGCGGGGGGGCATTGTCAAATTGACAAGGATGCTGGATGCTAGAGGAAATTTGAATTGATGTGGCTTCTTTGGCCTTACACATAAGTATTTAACTTATATATCCCTACAATTGCACCTTCACACCCCATACCTCAGAACCACCTTTGCAAGTGTACCCAGGAGACAAGCCCAGAGCAGCAATTTTCACAGGGACTTGGGACAGAAGTAATCTGAGCACCCATCAATAGCAGACAGGGTAAATATTTTGTGATGCACTTCAAAAATTAATTCATACTTAGCAGTGAAAACAAACATCAGTACATATATATATATATATATATATATATAATTAAAGTAGATAAGCACAGAAAATAAATAACATTGGGAAAAAGTGTGATTTAATGATTTAAAGTTAAAAAACCAAACCAAACAATATGCAGTCATAGATAGTGAGGTAGCATAAATGTCAATTTTGTCTCAATAAATTGTCAGTGACCAAACACTTAATAATATGCCACTCTGCCTAGGTTGTGGGAAAATAGTCACTCTCATACCTACCTAGTTGGAGAACATAGAAATTTGGCAATATCTATAAAAATGCATGACATTTATTCTCATTAGCCCAGAAACTACTTCTCTAGACTTATTTTGCAAATATCACTACCCGTTTGCAACGATCAAAGGATATAATATGGCTTATGATGGCCCATTATTGGGAATTACAAGCGACTCTAAACATAGGGTTGGTTAAATTACAAATCCATGTAATTGAGTAAGATATTAGGAGTAGAAAAAGCAAAGGGCTGTTTGCCATCATTTCACATGCGCAGACCTGGAAAGGCACTGAGCAATTCTGGAAACAGAAACTGAAGCTTCAGTTTACAATCAGTACCTTTTATATTTTGTGTATATTCATGTAGTCCCTACTAAATTTATTTTAGCTTTTCTAGGGAGTAATTGGGATACGAGAGGGACTTCAGATAATGAAGGAAAAACCCCAGTGGAGCGATGGAGGTGGTCTGGGGGAAGGGGATGTTGGTAGGTGGGAGGGAGAGTTCATGAAAAAAAAAAAAAACACTCTCCCTGATGTTATTTATATGCATGTGTGAATTTATCAACAACAATCTCAATCACGAACAGAGCAGGGGAGGAGCGAGGGAGCCAGAGAGCAGCTCACCAAGTGCTGTGTGCGTCCACGTTGCTATCACTGAACTTCATTATGATTGAGACTACAATGTACCAATAAATGGACATTAAAATAGAGAGATTTTATTTTATTTCATTTATTATTATTATTATTTTTTTTTTGGTGGTACTGGGGATAGAACCCAGAGGCTTTCTACCTCCAGGATACACTCCCAGACCTATTTTATATTTTATTTGGAAACAGGGTCTCACTAAGTTGCTGAGAGCCTCACTCAGTAGCTGAGGCTGGCTTCGAACATGTGTGATCCTCTTGTCTCAGCCTCCCAAGTGCGGGGATTACAAGCGTGCGCCACTACGCCCGGCTAAAATATAAAGATTTTATTTTATTTATTTATTTATTTATTTATTTATTTATTTATTTTTTTTTTTTTTTTTGCGGGTCTGAGGATGGAACCCAGGGGCATTTGACCTCTGAGCTACACCCCCTGCCCTATTTTTTGTTCTTTATTTTGAAACCGGGTCTCACTGAGTTGCAGAGGGCCTCACTAAGTAGCTGAGGCTATCCGCGAACCGCGATCCTCCAGGCCTCAGCCTTCCAAATGCTGGGATTACAAGCGTGCGCCACCACGCCCGGCTAAAATATAAAGATTCTAAATAGGTAAGTTTATCACCAAAAAAAAAAAAAAGAGAAAAATGTCGACTTCCTATGAGGACCCTAAAGTCTGCTGGATTCTCATCAGGTCATCTTGGCCAGTTCCTCCCTTCCCATTTGTTTTCTGCTATGTAATTTCACTTTCTATCCCCACCTCTGGGCCATCCAGAGGCTGGCCCCTCTGCCTTGGGCACTCTTCTCCAGACTTGTGGCCTTTCAGATCCTTCTTGTTCTTCAATTTCTGGACTTCATGTAGTTTTCTCAGAGATGATCCTTGATCACTTTACCAAAGGAAGATTCCTCTGTCACTCCTTATTCTTGCACCTGTGCATTTATCACAGATTGCTATAAAATATGTTTTCGCTTGCCTGCTAGGTTGATGCACGTCAGCCACACTGGGTGCTTAGGTCTACCTATACAAAGATGAGTTTTGTTTTAGCCCCTGATTGGCAAGTGCTCGGCACAGCGTTTATGAATGGCTCGGCACTCCGTAAGTGCTGGGGAGGTGTTGAATGAACCTATGAATGAATGGTTTCCTATGCGCCAGTAATCATCACTTAGAAGATATGACAGAACAATGATCTTACTCATAATAGTCACGATAAGGTAACAGCAACTCATAGCATATCCTTAAGAGGAATAATGGCAAATGTGTGGGTGCTAGACAAGGGTAAGAGAACACACATTCACAAAAGATGGAACTATTTCTGGTAAAGGAATGAAAACTATTGTTAACTATATAAATACTTCTCGATTTGCTTTACAGCTCTGAAATTATTGTAATTAAGATCCCACGTGAAACTTTCACTTGAAACTTGGAAGATGATTTAAAAGTATAACTGAAAGAATGCATGTGTTGGAATACCAAGCACCTTTTTATAAAAGGGACAGGAGGAGGACTTGCCCCGCAGGAAGTTGAAAAGTGCCTTCATGAAACAATCATTGAAACTCAGCAGCAACGGAGAAAAACTCAACTGCAGACTTAATGCAAGGAAATACAAAAACAGACTTTAGAAATCATGAGTTTATGTACAATGCATACAGCTCAAGAATAAATTTCTCCTAAATAATAAATAATTAATAATTAATAAAGAATTTCTAAATAATAAAGAATTTCTCCTAAAAGGATAATTGGTCAAATATTTATAAAAATTGCTTTCACCTCACACTATTTGTCAAAGATGGAAAGCCCCGGAGAACATTATGTTAAGTGAGATCAGCCAAGCACAGAAGAAGGTACATATGTTTCCTCTAATATGCCCAAACTAGGAAACACAGAGGATAACAGTGGGACTCCAGATAATGGAGGGGAAATACCAGCAAAGTTTGAATGGAAAGATAGGAGAGGAGGAAGGCTGATCTTGATTAATGAGGGTCTACATCTGAATATGTGTAAAATTATGAATAAGACATGGTTAACCTGGACAACCATTGGTGGGAGGGGGGAAGGGAAAACGGGGGTGGGGGGGAGAGGGCACCAAATATAGTTTAAATGTATACTATTTATGTTCAATAAAAAATTGTTAAAAAATAAATGCCAATGGATTAGAATTAAGTATGGATTAATTTAAAAAGGGAAAGAAAATAAATGAGAATATTGCTTTCGTCTTCTAAGCAAACTTGTGAACACTGTCTCCAACAACAAAAAAAGAGTTTTTATTTGTGAAAGCAAGCTACTACTTTGGCGCAATAGAGATATTTTACTGCACTTTGTCTGGAAAGCAAATTAGCAACATGTTTGGAAATTTTACTCATTTCTGTTGAACTGGTGTCTCAACTTCCAAAGATCTATCTTTAAAAAATCACCAGACACAAAATTAGAAATTTCTCTTACATTTAATTGTGGCTTCTTTATTTTAGATGAAAACTATTGAATGGAAACAGCATAACTTTAGTGGTTTGGGAAATGGATGAATAAATTATGGTCTGTGTATACAAGGGGGTATAAGATATAATTTTATACAAGGAGATATAAGATAGAATTTTAATGATATGAGCAAATATCTGATATGTTAAATAAAATGTATAATTTTAAGCTACATTTTCATATAAATCTATAAATCCAATGTAATTCTAATTCTTGAGATAAAAAGAAAATATATATTTACATATATAAAAGGAAATGCAAATATATCTACATGAATATGTGCATACATACATACAAGGGCATGTGTGTGTCTGTATATTTGCTGAGATTTGAAGAATAGGTTCTTCTGACAAGCTCACTTTGACTACAGGTGCTGAGATTTAGAAGGACCCTTGGCAGGTGAGCCTGGCATTGCATCCTCTTCCTTCCTAGGAAGATGCTGGAGCTGAAGCTCAAGTGCCGTTGAAGACAGTGAGTGGAACGCATGGTGGGGCTGGGGGCTGGACACTGGTAATTGGAGGCAGAGCCCAGAGTTTTAACTGTGCTGCTCCCCATCCATCCCTGAGCCCTCTGCTGTGCACACAATGAAAGTTCACTCAGTCGATGAATTCATTTTTAGCCCATGCGCAGCCCGCGGCAGGGTTCAGTCACTTCTACGGCTCCTTTCCCGAGCCTGGTCAAGGAGAGGAGCCCTAGGAGGGATGTGTATGTTGTCTGCAGTATTTTCTAACACAGTTCAGGAGAAAGAACTAACGTTACCTAAGGTACCAAAAGAGCCTTTCAAATGCCTCTTAAAAATTAGTTGCTTGTTTCAACTCAGATATTCCTGGAGCATTTCACAGTGAGCCAGGCCCTATGCCCAAAGAGAACCCCAAATTTCTTTCTTTCTTTTTCTTTTTGGTATTTTAAAGTCAGGGACATTTCTACCACTAAACTAAACCTCCATCTATTTTTAATTTTTATTTTGAAACAGGGTCTTGCTAAGTTGCTGAGGCTGTCCTCGAACCTCTAATACCAGTACATTCTTATTTCCTCTTCTGTAAAAGGTCTACTCAGCATATTTATATTGACTTTATCTATCTAACAATCTATCTATCTACCTACCTATCTATATCTATTATCTCTCTACGTATCTATCTACTACTTTATTTGTGCATTATAATCCCACATCATAAACTTATCCAAAGGTAAAGAGCACAGGGAGTTCTGGAGAAGGGATTACCACCTGGCTATCCAACCCCAAACCTGTGCTCTTTGCCAGCTACCACGCGCTCTCACAAGTCTCTGTGGGAGAAAAGAGCCTACGTCAAGGCCTCTCTGCTTTTGGACTGAGGTCTGAGCTCGTAGAGTCCACACTGAGGCATTGGAGGTTGTAAGTTAGGCAGAAGGAAGGAGGGGAATATGAACCAGGGGATGGAAGTGGTAAAGGAGAAAATTAGGAGGGAGGTGGAGACCTCAGACTTGCTGGGGATCCTGATGCAATGGGTGGGGTCACCATCCTCTAGCATTGGCCTGATGTTGAAGCTTTTGTCAGCAGAGGCTCAGGTCCACATCTTTCAGCTCCAGAACTCACTAGCCATGCGACCTTGGGCAG
The DNA here is from genome assembly GCF_963383645.1 of Muscardinus avellanarius. Taxonomy (NCBI): domain Eukaryota; kingdom Metazoa; phylum Chordata; class Mammalia; order Rodentia; family Gliridae; genus Muscardinus; species Muscardinus avellanarius. The sequence continues at coordinate 11,498,438 of NC_137789.1, read as the reverse complement.
GTCATCTCCTGTCTCTTTAAAGCCTCAACTTTCTCATCTGAACAATGGGAATGAACATTTATCTCAAAGAAGTAGAAATGCCCAAGAGACCATAGATATCCCCAAATCGAGTTTATCTTGAAATATGCTGAAACATGAAGCCATCTTCTTCTCTAAAATGTGTCTGTGGTATAATAGTTTCCCATTTTATTTCTGGATAAATGATGTATTATAGATGTTCTCAGGTTAAGAAATATCCCACAGATCATGAATTATTCAAAGCATTCTAAATTTTCTGCTACTGTGCAAAGAATGTGTATGTCCAATATTTACCATGCCAGGAAGATAGTAGGAAGAGTCAGAGTGGACCTCAAATCCCATCTTGACCACTGACCCCCTAGAGTGACCGTAGCATGTCATTGCTTTCACTAAGGGTGCAGATGCTAAATAGTCTGGTTTGTGTTATACTATGTACACAGAACTTAGCAGTTTTGCCCAGTGGTTAAGACTTTGGGATCTCCATAGTACTATTTATGTGTGATGTGAATATGGCCCAGTTAACTTTTCTGGCCCTTAACTTTTCTTACCTGTTCTATGGGAATACATTTCTTGGAATGTTGTTGGGTAGTAGAAGAAAGCAACTAGTGAAAGCCCTTAACACAATAATTTCCCAAAGATTTTGACTCTTGGAGTCATTATCGTTATAGTCTTTAAGATTTTATTTTTATATGTAATAGTTGTATATACTTACTGGATACAATGTGATCTTTTGAAGCATTTCAAACCAAGGTAATCAGTATGTCTATTACCTTGAATGCGTACCATTTCTTTCTGATAAAAATATTTAAAATCCTTGCAAGTTTTGAATTATTGTTAACTATGATCACCTAATTGTGCAATAGAATACAAGAACTTATTTTTCCTACTTAACTCTAACATTGTACCAGCTGACAGTTCTTTCTCCATTTTTTCTCTCTCATTCTTTTAGGCTCTTGGAATCATTATTCTACACTCAAATTTTACCAAGTAAACATTTTTAGGTGCCACATATGAGTGAGATTACATGGTATTTACTTCTCTGTGCTTATCTCATTTACCATAATATCCCTCGGGGTCATTCATATTATTTTAACTGACAGCATTTCAAGCTTTTAAGGGGACAAATAGTATCCCATTGTGCATACATAGCACGGTTTCTTTATCCATTCATCAACTAATGGACAGGTAGGTTGACTCTATGTGTTGGCTACTGCGAATAATGCTGCAGTAATGTGAATGCAAAATGTCTCTTCATGTACTGATTTAACTTTCTTTAGATATGTACCCATGAGTTGAACTGGTGGGTCATAGTGTAGTTTTGGTTTATTTTTTTGAGAAGCCCCAAACTGTTTTCCGTAGTGGCCATACTAATTCATGTTCTCTGCAATGACGTGTAAAGGTTCCCTGTCCCCCACATCCTTTACCAAGACTTAATCGCCTTTTGTCTTTTCCGTAGTAGCCATTGGAACAGCAGTGAGGTAGAATCTCCTTATGGCTTTGATCTGCCCTTTCCTGATGAGATGTCAAAAGGCATTATGACTGTTTTTGCTGCCTCTTATGCCACTCTAGTGACCTGCTGAGAAGATGAAGCAGTTCAGGTTGCAATTCAGAGGGGTCATTTGAGATGCAGCCTGAGGAATAGTTCTGACCAGGCACAACCCTGTAAGGACACAGTGAGCAGGGGAGAGGTGTGGGTAAGGGGAACCCAGGGGTTGCTGCAGCCTGTGGGAGCACAGAGCGCTCCGGAGCATCCTCCGCCTGGGCTCGGCTGTCCCCAGCTGTTGGTTCTGTGGCCACACTTAGCTTCCTGCCTGCCCTTTATAAATAGCACACACTGAGTTGCAGAAAGAATTATAAATAGTGGACCATGAAGTTTGAAAAACAACACAACGGTAAAGTTGTAACGTTGAGTGAAAGGCTAAGAAAAAAAGTATAAACAGAGACACACAGAACTTATCTGTGAACCTAACATGTGAGTGAGGGCAGCGTCCAGGGGCGGCTCATGCTCAGAGGATGGTGTCCAGGAAATGACAAGGAGGGGTGAACCTTTAAAAAGATAACAGAAAAATTTAAAAAGCACGAGAGAAGTCAGGTGCAGGGGTGGATGTCTGTAATCCCAGTACTTGGGATGCTGAGACAGGAAGATCATAAGTTCAAGGCCAGCCTCAGCAACTTAGTGGGACCCTATTTCAAAACAAAAAATAAGCCGGGCATGGTGGCGCACGCTTGTAATCCCCGAGCTTGGGAGGCAGAGACAGGAGGATCGTGCAGGTTCGAAGCCAGCCGCGCGCGCTGGCTTAGGAGACCCTGTTTTCAAATAAAAATGTAAAAATAGGTCTGGGAGTGTAGCCTGGAGGTAGAAGGGCTTCCAGGAACCCCAGTACCACCAAAAACAAACAGACAAACAAACAAACAAACAAACAGACAGACAAAACAAAAAATAAAAAGGGCTGGAGGTGTAGTTCAGACGTAAAAAGCACCTAGATTCAATCCTCAGTATAAACAAACAAACAAATAAACACCAAATGAAGGGAATAAGAGAATAGAAGGTTTTTTTTTTTGAGAAACTGGCATTATATAAATATGTGAAATTGCCAACGCCAATCTCAATATCATCTATGCGAAAGGGAAGGGAAGGGAGTGAGAAGGGAGCCAGGGTAAAGCTGAGCAATTGTTGTGTGCATGCGTGTACAGATCACTCTGAACTACATTATCATGTGAGACTATAATGTACCAATCTATCAAAGTACATATATATATATATATATATATATGGATTTAAAAAATTAATTTAAAAATTAAATTAAATTTAAAAATATTAAAAAGCTTGAAGAAAAAATGTTAAATGCTAAAAATAGGAAGGCCTGGAGTTGAATAAAAAAAAGAAGCAATTCAATCTTGTAAAAATAGATGAGAAAAAATAAAGTAAAAAAAAGTTAAGATATTTTTTAAAAATATGAGAAATATAATAGGCACTAGGACAAATTTTTAGAGCTAAACTGTGCTAATGAAAAGCAATTTAAAGCAATTACCCATCTTGGATGTCTAGACCATCGTATTCACAGAGGTGGAGAAAACAGCAGCCAGCAGCCATCATTGTCCCCAAAGTGTTTTCCAGCCTGGAGTTCTCTACATTATGGAGACGACTGCCGCCTCTTCCCAAGGGGACTTGAGGGGCGCTGTTTACACACCCCAGTTGTGTTCCAGACATGATGCTTGAACCTCTTCACCTGCTAGTTAAATAGTCTAGTAGCACCCCTCCCCGGTCTTATTAGATTCACTTCACAGAAATGTAAGGCTCAGAGAGGTTGAGTAAGGGCCCAACGTCACAGAGCTAGTAAGTGGCACTGGGGTGACCAGCTGTCTTGGTTTGACAGAAACACAGGACTTACAGGACAGGAATTTGTTTCCAAACTGAGACCAGAGGAGTTTTCATTGATGGTCCTCCCCAGGGCCTGCAAACTACTGGAAAAACATGGCCTGTTTCTGTGGAGCTGGCAAGCTGGGCGTGGGTTTTATATTTGTCAAGAATGAGGAAGAAGAAGGGGCATGAGGAGGCGAGGAGGTGGAGGAGGAGAAGGGGAAGAAGAAGATGATGTGGAGGTGGAATTAGCTATGTGGTTGGCAAAGCCTAAAATAGTGATTTATTTACTGTCCGGCCTTTTGCAGAAAAGTCTTGTTGACCCCACTTCCCCCACTCTCTGGAAGAATGACACAGAGAGGAGGCAGTCCTTGTGGTCTTCACAGTTTGGAGTCTGTAGGGGCCGTGTGTGTGTGTGTGCGTGCGTGCGTGCGTGCGTGCGTGCGTGCGTGTGTGTGTGTGTGTGTGTTGAGAGGTTAAGTAAAAGGGATGAGGTGCTCATGTCGGGCGTGGTGGCGCACGCTTGTAATCCCCGTGCTTGGGAGGCAGAGACAGGAGGATCACGCTGGTTCGAAGCCAGCTGTGCGCGCTGGCTTAGGAGACCCTGTTTCCAAATAAAAATATAAAAGCAGGTCTGGGAGTGTAGCCCGGAGGTAGAAGGGCTTCCAGGAACCCCAGTACCACAAAAAAAAGGGGGGGATGAGGTGCTCATAACACCTGCTCACTAACCCGCCAGGGTTGAAAACTTGGAAGAAAGAGGGAATTCACTCGAACATACGTCTGCTGTTTCCTCCTCTGGTGCTTTCTTGTGGAATAGCAGAAGGAAAGCTAGTGATTGGCCTCTGGAGAGCCAGGTAGACCATGAGTGAGGAGAGCACTGGGGTGGTGTCCAGTGCTGCTGAGAGGCCAGCTGAGACAGACCCTAGGACTGAGCAGGGTCGTCGTCATGGAAACCTTAACAACTGCTGCCTTAGCTGTGGGGCTGGATTCAAACTCTCTACAGCTTCTCTGGAAGGTGTTTCAGAAAGAATGGGAGAGGCAGTCAGGCTAGGTTTGGGGGAGTTTTGTCATAAGAAGTTACTAAGGAACTCTAGACAAAGAAGGAGAAACCATAGATGAGCAAATAAAGTGACTTAACTGGGGGGAAGGGGAGGGGAGAAGAGGCCAGTTCCCTAATGTGCATGATATACATTCACAAGCATCAAAATCAATCACTAAGCCAAACATGAGAAGGACAGAGGAGCGAGGATATGAAGTGGGAACTGGGCAAGGTCCGAATAAGCAGTGACTACATGTATGCCTCTACCATCTTGTACCCTTTAAGATGTATGACTACATGCACCAATAATAAAGGAAATACATACAGCAATCATTGGAATGGAACAAGTGATTAAAGAGATTTTTAAAATATTTTCTTCCATCTGGACATGGTGGCACACGCCTTTAATCTCAGTACTTGGGAGGCTGAGACAGGAAGATTGCAGGGTTGAGGCTAGCCTCAGAAACTTAGCAAAGCCCTCAGTTATTTAGTGAGATGCTGTTTCAAAAAAAATAAAAATAAAAGTAAGGCTGGGGACTTGTAGGCTTAAAGGCAGAACAACCCTAGGTTCAATCCCCAGTACCACCCCAATGCATTCTTTTCCAACTTAGTTTTTTTAAGATGGCAAAAATCACAGTGTATTGTAACAGTTTTATGGTGATGAGAATGCTCTGGTAGAGAAAGACTCTTGCTGATGGAAAGGCTAGGGGGATATTGGCAGGAATGAAGCAATTAAGTTCTGGAGCAGGTGAGAAGGGACAAGCAGCCTGGTCCACCTTGGTGGCGTTAGGCTCAGATGAGAACAGAAAAGGCAGAGTGGTTGGAAACCAGGTGGGGCATTTGGAGTCAGCCTCAGTTTCACAGTGCAGCAACGGGTGCTGGGGACCTCGCTCCTAACGACCTCTCCATCACTGTCCTGCTTCTCGTGGCCTTGCAGGTGCCTCTCCCCAGGTATTTTGGCAGAAGCCACATTGCTGTCCTAGCAGGGTGTTCCCCAGGCTTCCTCCCCATCTGTCTCCAATCATCTACTCAGTTCACAGAGGTGGAGACTCAAGCTGCTTCCTTTCCTGATTCCTTGGACTCCACCCATACAGACACCTGTTCCTGCCCTCAGATGTCAATGATCAGCTTCAGCTACCATGGACTCCACACCCAGGGTCTCTGCAACAGTCCAGACAGTCATCTTGCTTCTCCTTCTTTAATAACAGAGTTGGCACATAGTCACCCAGGGCCTCTGCCAGGACCCACAATGTGCTAGGGCTATCTGTGTGCAGACAAAACAGATACCCTGCCACCTTGGAACTTATAGACTAATAGCGCTGCAGGACTCAGAACATACTTGTTGAGTGAATAAGTGAATGAATTTAGTGTGGAGGGGAGATTGGAGGGATGTGAGCCTTTAGCCTTCTACTAGGAAAGACCTCAGCTGAGCAGATTCTCATGGGCACTCACAGGGAAGAAGAAAGCGGGTGTTCTTTCAGGAAAGAACACTGACTGGGATGGTCCTGAGCTTTAAGATGTTACAATTTAGGAGTCAGAATTTAACGCAAACCCTCATCCTCTAAGACCCTTCCTTCTTTCCTTCCTTCCTATTTTTATTTTGAAACAGAGTCTCACTAAGTTTCTAAGACTGGCCTCAAACCTGTGATCCTCCATTCTCTGCCTCCCAAGCACTGGAATTACTGGCATGTGCTACCACATCCAGCTTCCCAACTCTTAGGATTTCCTAGTGTGCTACTTGGATTCTAGTCACAAAAGATAGCTTGGAGATAGCTACACCCATACTGTTGGGAATTCTCTGTTTGCTTTGAAAGAATGCCTTTCTGTGCCCACTTTGTGCCCTGGATTGCTTCTGTCGGTGTCTTAGCCTCAACTTCTGTTTGGGTTCTGCCATGGCTAATCCATGCAGAACAGAAAACAATGGGAAAGCAGAAAAAGAGTGGGGCAACCATTCACCCTGCTGCAGTTAGGGCCAGGACTCTGTGCCTCTACAGTAAACTAGTTCTCACTAGGTTCTGGTAGCAACATCCCTCCACTTTCCCCTTCCAGTGCCTAGGAGCGGAAGCTACTTTCTCTGGGTCTGGGGCATGGTGTCTCATCTAAGCCTGTGCTGCTCGTAGCTGTGCCTTCTCCATGTAATCCTTAGATTGCCTCCTGCTTCCTGCTGGAATCCTGAATGGTGTATGACCCAAGCCTCTCACATCCCCAGGCCTTTGGGCATTCAATTCCCTTTCTGTACAACACTGCCTGTCTCACTCTGAATGCACACACAGCTACATCTCTGGCATTCTTCAAGATGCTCCAGAAGCATTGCTGGGCTTCTCTCTCAAAGTCCGCTGTCCTCCAAGCTGTCACTCCTGCATAATTTCTGGCAGCAAGCTCTTATTGCCATGCCTTGCAGCTCCTGTCAGCTCCTGTGTGGTCCTGAGGGCGGTGGCCACTGCCATCCGCTGCTGTATCCCCGTGCTTGACACACAGTGGTCATTCGATAAATGTTTGTCGACAGCACACTCCCTCAGTTGTCTACAGCAGCAGCTGGGAGATTTGGCAAGAGAGTCATTGAAGAGGCACAAGTGACCTCCATGTGCTCGTGGCTTTAACAAAGACTCTCTTTCAAGAGGAAATCAAATGTCCTTATCAAGAGACTGGTTTCCTTTTTCAAGATTATTTACTCTGGCCATGGTGAGAATTTTGTTTACAAATTATTTTTTTAATAAAAAACTTATTACTAAAACAATCTATGTACATATGGAAAAATACTAGACCTTAGATTTTTTCCCACTAGCATATGAAATATGAACTCTTCAGAAGCTGATATTTTTGTGCTATCACAATCCCTGGTGGGTTGGCAAAAAAAGTCATTTCCTGGGTCTCCCAAAATGGTGGCTGACATTGAAAAATAGAGAAGAAAATTCAGGAAACAAATAATAACCATAATTAATTCTCTTTCCTAGAACCCAATGAGATGCTTCAGAACCAATGGTTTCCAAAAGATTGATAATATCCGAGAAGAACACGAGCAACTTTCATGACCAGATGACGACCTTTCCATGAGGGAAAGGATTAGCTCACATAGAACATTGCAGTTTCTTGATGATAATACTCTTTGAAAACCATTCACTACTCTTGTTTATAATGGGTAAGTAGTTGGAATTCTTTACTTATTGGACCTAAGAAAGAAAGTAAAAGGTGTTGTGCCAATAAAGATAAAATCCAGAAAGGAATGGATTTTATGAACCTGGGAACGGGAGGCCCATGATAATGAATGTATGTTCCAACAGTAGAAAACATATGAACTATTTTATGCTAAAATGTTTTTTATTTGGTTTATTAAACTTTTAGCTGAACAAGAACACATGTTGAATTGGTTATCAGGAATATTAATGGCTGAAGGAGGAAATCGGAGGCCTATATAAACTATGTTAAGACTAAATTCATGATTTATGTGCTGCAAGCCCTACATGTGCTTGGTCTCCCAGTATATCAATGCTACTTCTAGGTGAAGCAGGCAGGTTCTAGTCTTACATTAGTAGATCTCAAGCAAAGGATATTTTGCCCAGCAGGATATAGTGGCAACATCTGGAGAATTTTTGGTTGTCACATCTGGGGGAAAGGAATAGGCTTACTGCCGGCATTTAATGACAGAGGCCTGCAATGCTGCCAAACGTGCAACACAGCAAAAGTCAGGCCTCTCTCCTCTAACAAAGATTTGCCCCACTCCAAACACCAGCGCTTCAGAGTCTGGGAAACCCTCTGCTGTACTTGGCAGTTTCCAGTGCCTAGAAAATGCTCTGCCTGTGATTGTTGGATAGACAGCATGTGCTGTAATTAAGTATGAAACATCCCCTAAATAGTTCATTTATTAATTTTCAGGGTTGTTATAGTTACGTTGTGAGAGCTGTCATTTCAGCAGTAGATAAAGCCATTGCATTAATCTGGGTGGTGGCCCAGGCAGGTAGAAAGTGGCTTGAGAAGCTGGGTTCCAGCTGTGTGTGGTCGCACATGCTTCTAATCCCAGCATTTGGGAGGCTGAGACAGAAGGATCGCAGTTCATGGACAGCCTCAGCTACTTAGTAAGGCTATTTTCAACATAGTGAGACCCTGTTTCAAAATAAAGAATAAAAAATAGGGCTGGGGTATAACTTGGAGGTAGAATGCCCCTTTGTTCCATCCCCAGTACTGCAAAATTTAATCAATCAATCAATCACTAAAAATAAATAAAAAAGAAGGTGGGCCCCTGGGGATTATATATGGTTCCTCCTCCCCCTTATCACTCTCTTGCCTCTGCCCTCCATGCCACGAGTAGCCAAGCCTTGTGTTTTCCTTCTCCCCCACCCTCTTGTTTCTAGCCACTATGCCCTGAGATCCACAGTCTCTGGCCTCACATAGATTGAACCTGGAACATTTTAAAAAATTGTGAGCAAATACATCTTCTTTCCTCTAAGTTACATGGTCAGGTCTTTAGATTATAGCTGTAAAAATGTTAATGAGTCCAGTAAGTATGAAGTTTAGTTTTCAAGACTTCCGCAAAATACAACAATCCTCATTCAAATATCTCCATGTTTCTAACTCTGCTATATAGACGCATCTCCTGTGTGTAAATGCGACTTTGAAGCTATCCATTGGGCTGCACATTGGGGATACAGACATGAAAAGGACACGGGAAAAATCTGCCCTTCAGTAGTTCAGATGATGCCTATTAGGTATCATTTACCTGGAAGGAAGCTAAGCCATATGTTAGGGATGCATGGAGGCTACTGATGCCGGACATTGAAACAAGTGACATCATTCAGCATCCACCTTGTCATAGTCTCTGCTCCAAGCATTGTGCTTCTATCTCCTCATTTAATTTACACAGTAACCTAATGAAATGAGTGCTGGTATTATTACTAGAGTGACCATAGAATCTGTCCAATCAGAATGGTTTTGACAGTGAAAGGGGCCATCTGTAATAATTCTCTTGATGCCTGAGGCACAGATTTCTTGAGAAAAAGGAGGGTACATGGTCACTCTGTTTCCTGTGAGATGATGAAGAAACTGGACCATGACTGGTTAAGTCCCCTGCTTCAGGTCACCCTTTAAAAGTGGAAGGACCAGGCTAGGATCCCAGCCAATAAGGCTTAGAGCCCACCTTTTTAAAATATTAACTCCACCTGGCTATAAATAAATTGTATCATGGTCGAATCTACAGAGGGTAGGGAATCCAGGAAGGCTCCCTGGAGGAGAAAGAATGCAAGCTAAAGCCAGAATAATGGTTAAAGATAGGTAAACAGAACTGGAGAAGAATAAACATTTTTGTAGTACTGGGGATGAAACCCCAGGGGCATTCTACCTCTGAACTACACCTCCAGCCATATTTGATTATTTTGAAGCCATGTCTCAGTAATTTTCAGAGGGACTAAGTTCTTGAGGTTGGTTTTGAACCTGTAATCCTCCTGTATCAGCTTCCCAAGTACTGGGATTACAAGCACAGGGAACCACAGGCAGCTGAGAAAAATGTTTCAAAAGGACATTCTGTATAAAGGCATGAAAGAACAGGGGCCATCTGGGGAGGTGAAAAGTGCCCACTGCTAGAGAATAAAATGGGAATGATGGAGGGCTGGGCTGTGGAGGTGGAAACAGAGAGGATCTGGAGAGTAAGGCATTTGCTATACTTCAGAGCACTGTGCAATAGTGCTGGTACCTTATTCAATCTCCACTTCAACCCTGTAAAGTATGACTTCCCCATCTTATATGGATGAGAAAACAATCTTAGAGCACTCCTCTCACTTGCTCCAGAATTAGATATTTGAAAGTGGAGGAGTTGAGAGTATGTCTGATTCCCGTATCATCCTATCTCGTATATCAATATACAAGGACTATCTCTTTTATCTAGTCCTCAGCTTAAAAATATTTGGAACTTAATATTTTAGGACTCACAAACATGTCCTTGAACACTCTGGCTGAAGACGTCATCAGCAAAATACTCTCAGTAGCATCAATGTTAAGAAATTTAATCTTAAGGAAAGATGCTGCTTCTAGGGCTTCGGCATATATGTAGACTCAACAGTGACTTTGCAAGAAGGAGAATAGCCAGGTCCAGAGGTCTTCAAACTTGTGTGGAGTACAGGGAAAGGCTCTGTGTCTGGGCTTGAGTTCTACAAGATGACATAATATAATCAATGAAATTTTTACATGTGTGCATGGAACCCAGGGGCACTCTACCACTGAGGTATGCTCCCAGTCCTTTTACAAATATTTCTTTCACTTTGGGACAGGGTTTTTCTAAATTTCCCAGGGGCACCTCCAATCTGCTATCCTCCTGCCTATCCTCCTGAGTAGGTGGGATTATGGGTGTGTGCCACTGTGCTCTACTTGGTTTAACTATATATTTTACTTACCAAGTGATGTGTGCATGTATGCTGCTATCACTATGATTTATATTCTGATGTGAGCCTATAATGTACTAACAAAATTGTGAAAACAAAAAACTAAGTTTGAGATTGGGAGAGAAAGAAGGAATAAAGGAAAGGGGGAACAAAGGAAAATAGGACAGGGAAAAAAGAGAAACAGACGGCTGGGCAGAGAAAAGAGAAGAGACAAAAAGAGAAGAGAAGAGGAGAGGAGAGGAGAGGAGAAGAAGGGCAGGAGGGGGATGGAGGTAATAGAAGGAGGGGGGATAACAGGAAATACAGCACTCTAACTTCAGCCCGTTTTTATGAGTTTGATGGGGAACAAGAAAACGAAAATCTATAGTGTATTCCATAGTGTGCACTGCCCAGCTCCCTGGGGTGGTGATCCAAATGGTTTAAAGTTACATTTTTTTTTCATACCTCATGCTTCCCAATCATAAGCTGCTTCATCTGGACTCAACCAATCCGGAGACAAATGCGTCCGACTCGTTGAGATACAGTACATCCATTTTCTGATTTTTGTGTGCACTTAAAAGATTCTGAAAGCATGAAATTTGACTCAGCTGTTAGCTTAAATCTTCACCCCAGTGAAACAGTGGCCCCCGGGTAGTATAGGTTTCACCCAAGTAGCAAATTAGAAAGTGTTTCAAAGACCTATTACGAGGCATGTAACAGAAAATGTTCAAGTTAGTGGAAAAGGCAGCCATCGAAAAAGCCACAATCCTTTGTGACTGGAATCTTTGATAGACACACGTAGGCTCCGGCAGTACAGTTAGCAATGGGAGGTGTATCCAAATTATTTGTTGTTGAATGAATTAATCAGCGAATGACCCCTAAGTTGCTAGCTGTCAGGAAAGAATCCGGTGCTGCTTCTGAAAAGGCTCCTTGCGTGGACACAGAACATTTTCAACATGGCTTTGGAAATGAAGTCTATAAATATTCGGCCAGGCAAATCAGATGTGTTTTGAAGACCAAAGTGGACACTGATTCAATTCTCTTCCCTCTTTATCTAGGGCCTGTCAGACAATGCATCTAAAGTGTGTTATGCATGGGGCCAGAAAGAACAAAGGGCCTGATGGATCTCAGATTCAAGTGTATTGTTCCCCTGCAAGATGGACCCTGCTCGGGTCACGGGCAGGTCACCGATGAACCTGCCTTCCTTGGCACACTCTCAGCTCGGAACCACTGGGGATCTGAAGTGCCCCTTGAAGAGCACTTCATCCAAGATGAGTTTTATCATCTAAAATTGGAGGGGACAGTGTGTACCTGGAGTAGTTTTGCTATAGCTTCAGGGATAGATATATAGGAGACTCTGGTGTAGGGAAAATAGGTGATTTCAGTTCTGCTGTGTCAGACCAAGCGATCTCCTTTATACCAGAGGAGTTGTGGGAATAGAATTTGACTGTGGGATCCTCTGCTTATATGGCTTGTTCTGTCCCCAGAAGTAGACACCCTGAGAGGCCGAAGGAGAACCACAGGAAGGCTTTGTGGAAAAGCTTCTTGCATTCAACGCCCTCTGAGGATGGAGGCCACCCTTGGAGACACAGCAGACAGTTTAAATCAAAGGCTTCTACGTGATGCTGCGTCCCTGAGAGGAACAATATATTGGTCTGGGATGTAAGGGGTATAAGCAGGCAGGAGTGATATCACTTATGATTCCCATGGCCTCCTTGGGGATCCCAAACCTCAGCTTCTAATAACTTCAGAAATCCAAATTGCCCAAACTGAATGTGATACAGCAAAAGTCCCATTGAACTATAGACTGTGACTTTGACCTGGGCATGCTGACTTCTGCATAACAAGAGACCAACAGACAAAAAGAGCCACCTTTGGGGAAGGGCACAACCCTGCATTAGAAAGAACTTAAGAATCTGGGTCATACCACCAGGGAAGCCACTAGGACCAGCAGAGGTAGTCCAGGAGGGTAAGGGGAACCAAGAATAGAGAGCACAGCAGGAGACCATGTACAGTCTATGTAAAGAAGCAGGGACTGTAACCGGCCTCATCATCCTTCCTCTGTGAGCTTCCCCAAGAAAACAGGCCCACGGGAACCACAGAGGAGCAGTGTTCTCAACTGTGTGATGTGAGCATGGTGGCACAGGGGTGGACTGTGCTGGGTTCTGTGATGAGCTTCCGGATCCGCCCCAGGAACAAACAGCGCATTCTAACAGAAGATCTTTTGGCAGAGTCCTCAGCTGTCAGCCTCCAGGGGATCACCTCAGCTGAAGAAGGCTGTCTCATCCAAAGCCATGCTCCAAGACTGATGAACATGAAGGTACGAAGGCTCAGAACTACAACTGAGAATGTTCCAGAAGGATCATCCCAGCTTCAGAACCTGCTAATCAGATATAACTCTCTGTTGAAATGAGCTCCTAACTCATTGTCTGCCATGGTTTATTTTTGCATCTGCGCCTGTCTCTTCCTTTCCATGGGTTTTGATCCCAACAGCATTCCTAATAAACTTCCAATGCACTATCCTTCCTATGTCTGTTTCTCATGAGGTCTAATCTCTAACAACCAGCAACGGTTCCTTACTTTTACTCACATAGTTGCTCTCTAGTATTTGTTGCACAAATAGGTTTGTGTAATCAATTACTTAATCAATGTATTTATTTTGTACCATTTAGGGCCGTAGGTGGATGGTGGTGATGCCTGACTCATAGCCAGCGTCTTCCTTTCCTTGTTCATTTTATAAATGTTTGTGGATTTCTATGTAGGACCTAGACACTTAGATCTCAATGGTAAGTAAAGTAAGTCTGTTGTCTAAGAAACATCTCATGGGGACTTTAATTTAGGTCAGGTAAGCAGAAAAAAAACCTCTCTGAGGATGAAATGTTTAGGTGAAACCCAGAAGAAAAGAAGAAAGGAGACATACAATGACCATCCTAGGCAGAGGAAGAGCAAGGAGGGTGATCTGAGAATGACGGGGGATGGAAGGCAGAGGGAGAGAAAGAGGTGCCCTCATATTTACACTTTCACCGCAGTCTGAAGCTCTTGGATTAAATCAGTGTAAGATCGTGATGAAAACCACTATAGGATTACACCGAAAATGATCTTTTTACCGATATCTCCCTGTCCCAACTCCCCTGCCCCTGGTGATTTGCACAAACAGAATTACATTTCCTTTGCCAGCCTCCCTCCCTCCTCCTCCTTCTCCTCCTCCTCCTCACTGTGAGCAGATGGTGGTGTCAGGGAGGTGGTGGCAGCAGCTCCCATGGAAGGTTTTGGTGTGAGCACAAAGGATGTGCGGTGCGATGAGATGGTTACTATGGAAATTTTTATTGGGTAATTGGGTTTGAAGAGACATTTGATTCATCATTAGTTATGGGGTTAAAAATAGCAACTTACCAAGGGCCTGTTTTCTCTTAAAAATGCATCTGTTGCTCAGGGTTGACAAAGTACAGTATATGCTCCAAAAGTTGGAACATTCTCAAGTCACCTCTGCTGTGATCCTGACTCCTGCAAAGAGGTCCTCATTATCTTCTGCTTAACTTTACCAACAATGTGTGCTTATTGTTGCAAAAGAACATTATATTGGCTGAAGGGAGTTTTTAAAAAGTAGTTAGCTATACCCCAAAGGAATACCCCAGCTCATGAAGAAAGTGACTGTTCATAGAATAATGTTATAAAGCTCCTCAACTGCATAATTTTACAGGCTGGGTGGGATCCAGTAGTTTCCTAACACTCCTTTTTTCGGATGAGTATAGAGAGCAGAGTGGTTTAAAAATGACAACGTAGCCAGGGACTAACATTGAATAACATCTATAGTAGGGAATAAACACTACCAAATCTATCAACATGGGTTTAGTGTACCCTTGATTTTCCAGGTTTACTCATTTAGTGTTTGAATCCAATAAAATGTTCTTCCAAAATTTAAGCGCGAGGTACTTATGAGTAAGTGCGATGTGTTTGGGTCTTGAATGATGAGCTGTATACCTTGTGACAAATTAGGTAGTAAAAATATCATGGCAGCTAGGAACATCAAATGCCTTCACTCCACAGTGACTCAGCCTAGCAGCATCCTGCTCACCATTTTTAAAATAAATATGTTCATTCTAGATTTGCATTCTAATTCTGCCACTGAACATAGCTGAGCTTATTTTACCAATTTTTAAGAAGTGGGATAATTAATAACCACCTTCCAGGATTAGGACAGGATGAAATGAGGTCACATATAGAAAGCTCTGCTACGTGCCTCTTACTCTAGCCTAGTGGTTTAAAGATCTGTTTCTGAGATTTGGAGCCCAACTCTGCCTTTTTCTAGTGTGAAAAGACAGGGAGTTTTTCCTAACTTCTCTACGCCTCAGGCTCTCGCATGTTAACTGAGGACTCTATATTGGGCCCCACTTCACAGGCTATTGTGATTGAGTCGGGTAATTACACAGAGCCCTTGGCAGATAATGAGCATTCAATACCCACTAGCTGTTACTATCAGTGGTAATTTCATTCCTTTTCTCATCTACACCGTGAGTTCCTTTAATGTGAGATTAAGTGTCATAATTAATTTTTCGGGACTCCATAGCTATTGTAACAATGTCTTTTATTGTGCAATCTGGGAAACCTTTCCTCAAAAGGAGACAGGCTTAAATCTGGGTTGTCCTGGGCACCCTGTGATGTGTGGTAATTCTACTCACAGTACTTGCAACAATGGGGCTAAGCATAGTATAGGGCAATAACCTAAGTCTTCAAACTATTCTTGGAAAATTGATTAATAAAGAGAAGTCTCTTCAGTTCGGTAAGGGCAAGCACAGCTCTGCAGATGTATTAGTCAATAAAACAGATTAAATCCCTTACAGGGAAACAGAAAATAAACAAGGGGAAAATGGTAGTATTCTGTGTGCATAATGGAAAAGTGAGATAGAGAAAAGTAAAACCGATCAAGAAGAGAAAGAAATAAAAGGAGAGAGGAGCTCCTATTTTGTGTGGGTTGGTTAGGGAATGTTTTTATGAGAAGGTTATCTTTGAGCGAGGATTCCAAAAAGGGAAGACAACTATGCAGACATTCAAGGCAATAATGGGGAATACACATTCCATTATCCACAAACATTTGTAGCAAGTGCCTCAGTACACATACATAGTACAAACAGTGGTAGATAAGCAAATAAATTTTTGCAAAGACTTGAAAAACTCAGCTCAGATAGGCTCATTGCCTTCCCTATAATTTATCTATCTATTTTATCTTTAAGTAACTAATAGCTTTATTCATGTTATCATTCTGGAAATCATAGTTATATTTACTAAGTTTCTCTTAAGTGCCCAGTGCTTTGTAATAAAAGAAAAAAAGATCATGTTCCTTATAACAATGGAGACTCACTTTTTAGGGGAGAAATGTGGGACTCAGAGAGGTGAAATGTTTATCTTTGAACATAGCTAGGTAGTGGGGCTTGATCGTAAATGCAGAGCTAAATCTGCTAGTTCCATGGGTCCACCCTTTGTCCTGAAGACTCTGCATTTACCTGGACACCCAGATGAGAAGCCTGTGTGTAGCTACTAAGAGAAATAGAGAACCTCATGACGGTCATTGGTGGAGACATCTTTCTTTACCCATCATTCAACAACTACTTCCCAGGTGCCTGCTAAGTGTCAGGCACTATTGTAGACACACTGAAAAGTGAGTACAATCTTCTGTCTCTGTGCCTGCCTTGCTAGTAGAAACAAGCAGTTTAAATAAGCAAATGATTTGGAGTGATAGAAGATGACAGGTGAATTAAAAAAATAAACGGAGCAAGTGAAAGGGGAGAGTTCAGTAGGGTTAAGATGGGGATGCAGTGTGAGAAAGAGACTGTAAATGTAAATCAGAATGTCAATGTATATGCCTTCGCTGGCTGGGTGGCTTTCATGTACAAATGCGTGACTCGCATGGGGTTTCTAAGGAAAGGTTCCCTCTGTTCCCAGGCAGAGGGAACAGACAGTGGTAAGGATGGGGTGCCATCTTTAAGGCTAGAACAGAGAGAATAGGGGAGAGGGTAGGAAGCCGGAAGAAAATACAGGGACCGAGAAGGTCTTGTGGACCGTTTCCTGGTCACAGGCTTCATCCAGTATGAAATGGAAACACATGGTAGGTATGGAGCAGAGGAGTGGTTCTGACGTCAGAGTTATCCCTCCGAAAGCGCTGGATACCATCAAGGGCAGGGGCTGAAGTCAACTGGTTATAGCTGTATCTTCTGTTTGCCGGACACTGCCTAACATAATTCCCTTTGCCCCTTGGAATTACAGAAATGGTAGCAGAGAAGCCTTCCATGTGTGCGAAGAAAAAGTCCAACTAGGAGACAAACAGCTCAGAATTGTAGCCTGCTTGGTGTCTGGACTTTAAGAAACATTTCAGACCCTTGATTCCTTGTCTGCTAGGCAGCTGGGTTGGTAATGTGCCCTCTATAGCCATGTTATTATGCCATGTGGTACATTAACTACCAGAAAACTTTGAAATATAGATTGTATTACAAATGCCAAGTTATATATTTGGTGTGAGCAAGTTATTTGGAGTCAGTGTTGATTTGAGGGAAAGAAGTGGTCTTTGAAATACATGTTCTCCTTCTATGTTTAATCAAAACAGTGACTCAATGTAGTTCCAATACTGTCTTCTTTAGTTATTATTATTTGAAAAGGTCAAAAAGAATGCTCAAAGGAAGGTTCTTCTTTCAGTTTTTTTAAAAATACACCATCTTAGAAGAGTGATGTTTGTGTTCTATATATTCTTTCAGTTTTCAGAAGATTGGCATGCACATATAAAGACATAAAAATAAAACATACTTTTCCATTAACTAAATTCTTTCCAAGTGCTTTGCATAGAGTCTACTGCCAACTTTTTCATTGGTTGGACTTGCTACTCTCCTCAGTAGTTCTGTACATTTATTCAATAAATCATCTGATATCCACTAGGCATTGTTCCTAGAACTGGGGAAATGGCAGTAGATTAGTGAAGCTGGGTCTCTACCACCACAGAACTTCACTGCAAACTGCATAGTGACAGGTAAAGATAATGGGCTAGTCCCAGGACTTTGTATCATCTACATCAATTCTTGTCTTCCTGTATAAGACTCATACTAAAATTGTCCTTATTTTGGGGGACTTCCGGGAAGATGGCGACCGAGAAAAGCGGGGCTTAAGAGTCCGCTAACAACCAATCTCCATTACCACAAAAAGAGCGCCTTTCATAGCCAGAAAACACCATCACCAGAAAAACAAAAAAACCCACCAGGCTCCAGAGAGAAAGCAGACTGAGAACAGAGCTCAGGGCTACAGAGGAGACACACGTGCCCGAGGACGCAGCAGCAGCGCCATACTGCCGGTGGTAGCGGCGAACTCATCGGACGGCTACAGCAAGCTGAGGTGAGCCGCTGCGGAGCAGCCAGGTGGGATCTTTCGGCGCAGACAGCATTTAAAGCTCCCAGTGGCTGAGCTCAGCACACGCTGCAGGGATTCAGAGTGGAAATCAAAACCAGAGAAGAAAAAATACGCCAGCCTCATGGCCGAGGGCGTGGCAGAGGCGCCATATTGCCACCGGCGGCGGCAGCAGCAGTGAATTCACCGAGTCCAGTACAGCTACATCTGCATACTCAAGAACAGTGAGTCAAATTGCGGGCCACAGAGGAGAAATCGCAGTATTGTGCCTCCTGGGACTTGACCCAGTGAGGGAGTGGTGGTGGCAGAGATATCACACCATAGGAGAACGTGCAACGTGGCACCCCCCATAGTTTAAAGCAGCCTCTATCGACTCCCTGGGTCGGAGACTCTGTGATACAACCCAGTAAAGGAGTAGTGGGGTCTGAGATAATACAGACTCGAGATCCAGAGCACCTTAAGTGAAGCCATAGTGACCCAAGGGAAGAACCCAGAGAAGGCACAAACCTCCGAAATCATGGGAAAGAGGAATAACACTGGAGTAATGAATGTGCACAACCCCACAACATCAGAACCTGATAAAACAGAAAATCAGAGATTTTTAGAAGATCAAATCAGGAAAATAACTGTAGAAATAATAGAGGTGCTTCGAAAAGAACTCAGAGAGAGCCAAAAAGAGATAAAGGATGCAATTAATGAAGTAAAGGCCTCAATTCAAAGCACAAACAACCGATTAGACCACATGGAGAACAGAATCTCGCTCTTAGAAGATGAGCAATCCAAAAATGAATGCATAGTTTCTAATCTAGAAAAAGTTATCCAACAGCAGGAATCTGACATTGAAGAAATATGGGCCCATCTTAAGAGAGCTAACCTAAGAATAATTGGAATAGAGGAGGGAAAAGAAAGTGATACCAAAGGGATCAACAATCTCTTCAAGGAAGTAATAGCAGAAAATTTTCCAAATATAGAGCAAGAGGTTGATACACAGATCCAGGAAACTTATAGAACTCCCTTTAGACAGGATCGGAGAAGAGGATCCCCACGCCATATAATTGTCAAAATGACCAATGTAGAAGCCAAGCAGAGAATCTTAAAGGCAACAAAAACAAAGGGCCAACTGACATTCAGAGGCAAACCAATTAGAATCACTCCAGACTTCCCAAACCAAGTCATGAGAGCCAGAAGGGCTTGGAGTAACATATTCCAAACTCTGAAAGAAAACAACTTCCAGCCAAAAATTTCCTATCCAGCAAAACTTTCTATCAAATTAGATGGAGAAATAAGAAGCTTCCATGACAAACAGAAACTGAAGGAATTTATGTCTTCAAAACCAGCGCTAGAGAAAATACTCAAAGAGATTAACTACAAAGAAGAAATAGGTAACACTCACCAGAACCAGAGAAACAAGAGTTTCCATCCAACAGACAACTAAGATTAGTTATCTGTGGAGATTCATTATTTATGTTAGTCTTTTACCTATCTCTAAGTTGTATTGTTTGCCTTTATTGTTGTTAATTTTTAGGATTTCTAGTTGGAATATTAATATACCTTCAGATATAGCATTTGGAAATATTTTATCCAATTCTATTAGTAACTTTTAACTCTGTTTACATTGTCTTTGGATATACAATATTTTCTTTTATTTTTTAGGGAGTTTGTATATTCTTCTGTTGCCTGTGCCATTGAAATCATATCCAAGAAATCACTGCCAATTTCAATGTTGTGAGGTTTTATGACCCAGATTTTCTCCTAAAAGTTTATAGTCTTAAGATTTATATTTAGGTCTTTCATCTATTTTGAGTTAATACTTCTATGTGGGATTAGGTAAAGGTCCAATTTTATTCTTTTCCATGTAATTATTATTTTTCAACAATATTTAGTTAAAAGATTATTATTTCCACCACCAAATGTTCGTGGAAACCTTGTCAAAAATAACTTGACAATATAGGGAAGAATTTAGCTCTAGGCTTGTATTTAACTCCAATGGTCTATATATCTGCCTTTAGAACAGTACTACACTGTTTCAATTATTGTAGCTTTATATGGTTTGAAATTAGAAAATATATATCTGCTAGCTTTGTTCTTTTTCAAGATCGTTTTGGGTATCTAGAATTCATATTCCATATTAGGATAGATTTTTTTCTGAAAAATAAATATATAAATATATGATAGTTTCACCTAAAAAAACAGAAAGAAATATGCTCTAGTAAGAAAGAAAGCAAAAAGAAATATTGAAATGTTATCTTTAAATCATCAAACGCTTGGTATCAGACAAATGAAACTGTTATGTGAGATTATCATTTTTAATTTTGGATAAATTGCTATAATACTAGATGTCAACCACTAAGCCAAGCATGGGAAGGAGGGATGGGGAGAGAATGGGGTGGGGATCGGGTGGGGGCTGACTGGGCGATGTGTGCATGTATGTCTACAAAAGTATGTATCCCACTATGATGTATGAATACAGTGCACCAATAAAATAAAATTTAAAAAAATTGTCCTTATTTGACAGATAAAATAATAGAGCCTTACAGGGTCTAAATAACTTGCTATGTCATGCAGCTAACGAGTGGTGCTCTTGAGATAGAGACCCAAGCACTCTGACCTCAGAATCTGTATTTGTGTTCATTTCTTCTATTTTGGAGGAATTATAGAGATGTAAATTTCCTGAAGAATAAAATGCAGTGAAGTGTATGAATATGGACATCTAATCTTTTTTCTAGTAATGGAGCTCTCGTGTTATGACCACATACTTTTGGTAATAAGTCTAAATCTTATTCTTGAATTTTCAGTTCACTCACCACCGAATACTGACACTTCCTTTCTGGGTCACAATAGTATAGAAACGTCAGGGCCTTATGCAGAGATGGTGAAAAGGGAAGAGGAAGAGGAGACAGTGGAATGGAAATGATGGCAAAGCTGATATTAAACATGAAGATCGTCGGCACGTTACACAGTGTTGGGTTCTTGTGGTATAAAGTATAGCAGCTGCCTATATTATGTCAACAACAGACTTTGTTTTCTGCCGAGTTATTACAGAACTACCTGGGATAAAGTGATTTCTCCATCCTTGTGGTATTCAAGCAAAATAGAACAGAAATTTGGTAAAAATTTGAATTAAACATATTTATCTACTCCTTCCCTCTCTTTTTCATTTCTCTTTTTGTGATACTGGGGATTAAACCCAGGAACATTCTACCTCTGAGTCATACATTGAGCCACATTTTATTTTTTATTTTCAAACAGGATCTCACTAAGATGCGGAGGACCTTGGTAAGTTGCTGAGGCTGGTGACAAGCTTGTGATCCTCCTGTCTCAGCCTTCCAAGTACCATAATTACAGGTATGTGACACCATGCCCAACTCACCTTTTACTTTCTTATATTGCTCATTACTCTTTCAATCCCATTTCCAAATGGTTAAATGAATTAGAATATGATTGAAAATCCTTTTCAGCATCATGTATGTGTATATGTGTCCATCTATCTATCTATCCATCCATTTATCTATCTGCATTTATACTGTATCCAGTATAAGTATTAAATTCCTCTTAGTAAAACCAACAGCATTTGTACTCACTTTGCAACTCATCCTTATTGAGAATCAGCATACACAGTAAGCAATAAGATAAGAATAATTCTGTTGAATAAAATTGGTGTTTGCTTCTTTAATGATGCCATCCACTTAAAGATGCAAAGACCACACGTACTTTTACGAGCAGAACATGAGATATTCAAAGAAGAGCATCACCTTGGCACGATGATTTTTGTGTAGGATCATTGAAATTCCAATTTGGCATATTCATTAGGTCATCTTCTCTTGGTAACATTTTTGTTAAGCTGCTGGTACTGGGAGCATTTTATATGCAATTTTTAGCCTAATCCAGGATCAGAGCCAGAGAGAAACATCCACAAGCCTTGCAGAAACACTATCCTGAACCTTGATTCAACTCTGGGTTTTCTTTCCTTGAACATTAAACATCTACTGCCATACATACCAGCCAGCCTTGAACACCAATCTTGGGCATTCTTATTTGTTTATTTATTTATTTATTTGTTGATAAATAGTTATCAAACATAGGATATTGAAAATATTTAGGTGAGCATTCAAATCTGACCCACTCCCTATCTATACTGTCCAGTGGGAAAGATAAATATGGAACAATGATTAAAAACATTGAGAGAGAGAAGGGGAGGGGACAGAATGAATTACCCATGAAAAATATGGAGTATTTGAAAGTGCAATTAAATTGTGACTTGTATCAGGAACAAAGAAAACTTCCCTGAGAAAGAGTTCTTGACAGAGAATGATTAAAAGGACATTTTGGACAAAGAAGGAAGGGAAACTCCAAGAGCCAAGAGAAGAATATGTCAGTCTTTTGAGGAGCCAAGTGGAACACTGTGAATGAAGCAAGATGAAGACTGATCCCATCCCAGGGAGACAGAGCTGGCCCCAGGAAAGAGTTCAGCTTCTTTCCAAAGAGCAGCAGGCAGCTATTGACATTTACTAGAGGGTTCTAAACCTTCATCATAGGAATAATTCCATCATGGTAGCACTGTGGACGGTAGATTGGAAAAAGGCAAAATCAGAGGCAGGGAAGCTCCTGTGATTCATTCAAGGAGTGGCATCTTTTGAACCAGAGCAAATGAAAATAAATTTGAGGTTATTGAGCAGATGAACCTGTCAGGAACTTGACCTACCTGTGGAGAAAGGGAGGGAGGAGTGATGGGATAGCCTTCAAGCTTGATGGCTTCGGCACTGCAGGGATGGAACAGAGAATCCTGGGATAGCCTTCGAGCTTTCTGGCTTGGGACGCTTGCAGGGATGGAACAAAAAATCCTGTATTCATTGGGAATAAGGTCCAAGAGAAAGAAGGATAGAGGAAATAGCTTTATGGAAGCATCTAGCATTTTTCAGAGATGTAAGAGATTTCTTGGACTTCTCTCCTTTTTGGAGTCCTGTTGTTCTACATCTAACCCATTATTTATAACTTTTAAGAGTCTCAGAGTCATAAACTGCAAGTTAGAAAGGATCTGAAAAATTATTTAGTTCAACCCCTTTTCTTCCATCCCATTTCCCTGGTGGTGGGCATCTGGCTTCTACTAAGCATCTCTAGGGAAGGCTTTTAATCTCACGAGGCCCGGTGCACTTTCAAGGAATTATAAATAGGAAGGCATCAGTTTCTACCCTTGGGAAATGGCCCCACCTGTCTTCTCCAGCCATGATTGTTGCCTGGAATTTATTCTAGTGATATAAATTATACATCAGATGGCACAGCCTCTGAGCTGACTCTTTCTATTCCCCAAATCTCAAGTACAGAGCATAAAAAACCAAAAGAACTTATAAAATGAGAATGGCTCTATTTGTCTTAGATAATCAGAGAGCCAAATATAAGATAGAAGAATTGTAATTGCCATTTATTTCAAGGAGGAGTCAATGTTAATTTATCAGACAATAAATCATGAATGTATTTTGCAGCCAATATTGATTAGAAATTGCATTTAGATATGAGCGATGGAGAATTCAAATAAAAGTGGATTAAATAAATCTGTAATGTATTTTAAATTACTTAACAAGCAACTAGGAATTAGCAGTCTTGGGCTAATATGGTGACCTAATAGTATACTCAGTGTCTTAGGATTTCTTTTTCTTTATCATCCACTGTCCTCCTGTAGCTTCTATTCTTCCTCCAGTTCATGATGACAGATGGATGTATCATGACACCTGTTTTCCAGAAAGAAAAAGGCCTAATTGTATTGATAAAGAGGGTAAAGGTGGGTGAGAAAAGGTGCGCCTCCCATGTGGATCAGGCATTTTTTTTAATGTTTTACAAAATCCTTGAGTGTGGCACATTACCTTCCAAGTTGAAATCGTGGTTCTATATGCAAGGAAGAGGGAACCACATACACTATTAGCCAGCCAACAGTCTAAAAACAGGCAGGTGGACAGGCATTCCATCTTCTAATGGCTTATCATTTTAGTGCACATGCAGTAACAATTTAGGGTAATTCAGAATCATATGGGTAACCAAAAATAGATAACTATGAGGAACATAAACAGAAAGGAAATAATTTTTGATAGTAGAACTATGAATAAAAAAGGGATTGGTTTTCATATTTTATAATTTCAATTATAAATCATGTAATGATTTTTTTTTGCAGCACTGAGGATTGAACCTAAGGGCATTCTACTCCAAGCTGCGCCCCCAGCCCTATTTTTTATTCTTAATTTTGAAACAGGGTCTTATTAAGTTGCAGAGGGTCTCACTAAGTAGCTGAGGCTGGTCACGAATCTGCAATCCTCCTGTCTCAGTCTCCCAAGTACTGGGATTATAAGTGTGTGCCACCAAACCCAACTATAATTTTCTTTATCTTTATACATTTGGTATGCCCATTACACTGGTCTTGAAGAAAGATGGCACATCGTGAAGTCACCAGAATTTTTAACTCTTCTTAGTCTGGATTTCTCCCCTAAATGACAGTTTTATTTCAGCTCTTATAGCATGTGTAGAAGTCCAGGTAAATTGTGTCCTGATTCTCATATTTTTTATAGCAGCGCTACCTCATCAGTTTTATATTTTAGTGCTTAGTTTACTCTGAAAGAGAAACTGGTCCTATTCAAAATTTCTTCTCATTTATTTCATAAATTGAAAGGAACTTCATATTTGCATTACTATGGATTTTCCTACTAATTTTATTGATAATGAATTAGTTTTGCTGTCACTTAATGGTTGACATTGAGATAGATTGACAGTTTGAAATATGTCAGTGTACTAGAGATAGGCCAGACAAAGAATATTTCACAAACTTGATTTTTTTCACCCTTTTCTCATAAAAATTATCTTAAGCCAATGACTAGACAAATCTCTCTGTTTTAATTTTTTTTCAGGATATTGAATGGAAATTTGTATTTACCTTTCACAAAATTAAGGGCTTTACATAAGACGGACTTCCAAGTGGGGATCTGTAGGGAGACATTATCAGTACTAAGAACAGCACGATTTCTCTTCCGTGTAGGAATTTTCTAGATACATGACAAAGAGGTAATTCCTCATGACTGGAATTTCACATATGGAATGAACCTGAAGTAGTGAAGGCTTGATTTCTCATTCCGAGGAGCAGGTCTTGGCCCTAGTGTGCAATGACCTAGCCAGCAATGGCCTGGGCTGACAGAGTCCTCCTGTTTCTTTCACCCACATTTCAGGTGATTAACAGATTGGCTCACCTGTGGACTTCTGTCCTGTGTTGGGCAGAGCTTCATGCCAACATCCAAGCAAGGCAGTCCACTACCATGTGCAATACCTCCGTGTTGCAGGAATAATGATAAGCCCATACAGAGCTTGTCTAAGGGCATTTAGTGACTCAACCCCTTTTTTTTTAACTAATTAACTCCTTTATCGTAAGTGGTGAAGTTCTTATTCTCTTGTTATCGGTAGAGTGGGTAAGGGCACAATACGATTAAGTGTGTGAGGTCCTTGAGGCCACCTTGTCTGTGTCCTGGGGTTTGAAGACCAGTAGGACGACTCCATAGGAGCCAGACTCTAGCTTGTGGATAATCAGGCCGCACACATTCCAAGATAAATCACTGCTGAGGAAAACTGACACAAAATTGCTTGTGGATCACAGCCAACATGCATGTTTTGAAAAAGCCAGATACACAATTCCGACAAGTGCCATGGTATCACTAATGAGATATTCAAAAGAAACGATCATCTGTCAATTAAATATCACAGTCATGAGTCCCTTTGAAACAAAACAAATGGCTGAAATGACACACAATTTTACAACTGATGGTGCAGATGTAATTAAACCATTAGGAAACATTAAATATTAAATACTGTCTCATAAGTAATTCTCTTAGTATTTGCTAAATAACTACTTAAAATTTCTCTTCCATGACGTGAGACTATAATACACTAATAAATACATATTAAAATTATCTTCATAAGGATCTCAGGGATCAAAGACCTTGAGGAACAATATTTTCTGTAAAAATTTTCCTTATCTGATCGTGTGACCTAAATAAGCCAGGAAAGCATAGGAATCTCCACATTCACATTTATTATAACTCTCAGAAACAAACATATTGGAGCTATAAGAGAACCCAGGAGTCATGTGATAGTTTCATACTGATATAATTTTAGAGCTGTGCAGAATATGTTTTGCAGTCAAGCTGGTCATCTGTATAAAGTGACACTGTGTTTGGTATAAAATCTAAGGTAAGTCTTTATTTTTTTTTTGTGGGTCTGGGATGGGACCCAGGGGCATTTGACCCCTGAGCTACACCCCTGCCCTATTTTTTATTCTTAATTTTGAAACTGGGTCTCACTAAGTCGCAGAGGGCCTCATTAAGTAGCTGAGGCTGGTCTCAGTCTCCCAAATGTTGGGATTATAAGCGTGTGCCACCACGCTGGGTGAAGGTGAGTCTTTTAATGACCACTCAGATGCTGCTTTCAATACAATATACTATTTCCCTAGCTCCACAAAGCAATAAATATTTTAAGCATCGCTACTATTTGTACTACAAGTTTCATTCTTCTTTTTTTTATTACTTTTAACTCTTTGCCTGATGCTGCTTCTGGCTGTAAAGTATAATCTCCTTAATAACAGAATCCTAGCTTGTTCTCCTCATCGCAGCTTCTCTGCTGCTTGCACAAAGTGGGGCTCCAAAAACAGATGTCATATTAAGGATGAAATGAAGGAGTAATTTAAGGAATTATAGAGGAATGCTGCTGTGGTCTGAAGTATCCACTCCACATTTATACGCTGCATTACTCCTCCCATCCAAGGTGATGGTGTTAGGAGATGGGGCCTCTGGGAAATAATTAAGCATTCATCATCATGAATGTGATTATTGTTTTTATCAAATAAGTCTAAGAGAGTTGCCTTGTGTTCTCTACCCTGTGAGGACTCGTGGAATTCTCCACATAAACAAGAAAGCAGGTCCTCGCCAGATCCCAAATTTGATGGTTCCTTCATCCTGGACTTTTCAGCCTGTGAAACCATGAGAAATAAAGGTTTTCTGTTAATAAACCACCCCATCTAGAATATTTTGTTATGGCAGCCCTAATGGACTAAGACAAATGTAAAGAGAATTAGACTCCAAAGGCCAGGGACCTAAACGTACCTGCTGGGGTAGAGGGACTCACTGAAGAGAAGGTAAGGTTAGTGCCCAATTCCAAAGGCTTTCTCCCCAAACTGTGATCTACAGATTGGGAGAACCCATCCACTGGTTAGTTGTTAGAAATACAGAATCTCAGGTTTCTCCTAAATGTAAGTTCTGTCAATAACTCCAAATCTACTAACCTTGCAGCTGAGAAAGCACTGGTCTAAAGCACCCAACATTTAAGCAGGTGAACCCTGGGAAAGGACCACGCAGGACAGAAAAGTCAAAGAAAAATGGTGGTTATTTTGAAACTTAAATTATAAAAACAAATGTGCTGCATAACTCCTTTGTATCTAAATACCCTAAATGTATTGTTTCATCTCTTCAACAACTGCCTGGGGAACTAGGATTATTTCCATTTTGGAGCTACAGAAAATGAAGTGAAGAGAGATTGAGACTCTTGTTAGTGTCATGAAAGGAACGAATGGTGGATTCACCGCAGGCAGTATGAACCTGCATCCTGAGCTGCAACCCCATTCTCTGGCATGGACCATAGACTCCACTTCATATACTCTGTACTCTCCCACTTGAAGGGTCTTGCTTGAAGTACTGCTTGTCTTTTCATCAAATTTCATTAACCTCTTCCTCCTCTTATGAAAGCTAACCAGAGCTCAGATTCTTTAAGTTAAACAAATGTGACCCCACTTAATTGCAAGGCTCTTATTCTCAAACTGATTCCTGTCTTGGGAAAGGGCACAGGAAGTTTTCCGGAACTGGTGAAACCAGAGAAAATTTTGCCAGAGAGGGAAGAGCAAGAAGGGTTGTGTTAGAACACATTCACAGGCAGTATGGAGTGTGCAAGAAACTTATGATGAGGTTAAAGAGAAGAACTTGAGGAGAATGCATTAGAGAAGTCTGTTGAGGCATTACAAAATTTTTGTCCAAAGAAGCCAAAGACATTTCTTTGGCCAAAGTCACTGAGAAAAATTCATAGTAAAAATAGGATGACAATTTGTGGTTTCTATGTTTTTAAGGAAATGTACTTACATGGTTTTAAAAATATCTCTAACTGTCCATGGGCACAGTTCCTCTCTGGCTGTGATGGCTTGGACAGGGGCCCAAGAGCTGCATATGATGTCACCGTTTACTTGGTAGGAGATGAAGGAGGGCGATACGTCTGTCTCATAAACAGAAAATGAGAGACTTTGTACTCACCACACTCCGACCACCTGGAGCCCTGAAACCATACTCAAGTGAGTTGCCCACCAACAACAGGCTTAGAAGGCTTCTCAAGGACTGTGGAAGATTTTGACTTTGAACTTACAGCAAGCTACTCTCATTGATTTTGAACTAATTAGCAGTAGAGCAGTGGAGCCAGTGGGATAATACTTCACAGAACTAAAAGCAAGACTTTCTCATAACCTTTTTGTGTACTTTACGAAGACAATGTCCAATGTTCTAATTAACTAATTTGGGTTCTAATACCTGAAGTCAGGCTTCAGTTTGTTTTCTGGTAGTCTAGAGATAAACAGGCCCACTTAGGGATTTTTTTTTTTTACATAATAGATTTTAAGCTGCAGCAAACAGCCAAATATGCAACTGTCTAGTGTTATGCTCAGCAAAGTCAATCTGTTTGTTCACTACCCTACCCTTGGGAGTGAGGCAGACTTTGCCCCCTGTAAATGGAGTACCTGGAGGTAGGCTGGAAGGTGCCCTCAGCCATAGCTAATAGAGACAGAGGGTGGGCATCTTCCTGAAATGGTCCCATTGAGACATCAAGCCAAAGAAGTGGCTTCAAATCATAAGGTAGTAAGCTGATTTAGGTATGGAGATTCAGAGCCAGGGAGCTGATGAGCTAAGAAGGATGAGAGAGGTAGGAGGATATAAGTGTGAGTAGATGGACGATCTTGAGTGGATCGGCTTAATTCACTTAAGATTTTCAGGAATGGATAAGCACCCCTAGGTAATTCATTTCTATAACTATCTTTAAATGTAAATGACTCAGACAATAATTTGAATTTGTCCCCACATTATCTAACAGCTCCTTTAGCATGTGGGCACCAAGAACATCTTGCAGTGTTCTGCGCAAAGTGCATCATGGGATAATTTCAGGTGAGCTTTGGCCTGTGTTGAACAGTGAAATGGATTTGCATTCTCCTGGGTTTCTCATTCCCTGATGATGACTATGTGACTGGCTGAGGGGGCTGTGCTCAGAAGGACAGTGATGGTCTTGTTATATTTGTTCATTCCATTCATGTAGAAGTGCGATTTTCAGAGATATACATGTGCCATATACTATGTTAGCTATGCTGGGTGCTAGAAACACAGAAACGAACTTGGTACAGTACTTGACCATAAAGGGCTCGCCGTCTGGTGAGCACAGAGGACTGTCTGAATGTTGTTTTTGTAGAAGGAAACATAGGGTGCAGTGAGATTCCCAGCAAAGCCTTGCTGGGCTTCTGGTCTGCCCTCCCTTGGATGGGATGGGTTGTTCGAGCCTCAGGGCAGCTTCTCAATTTCCAGTTGAGAACACTATGAACAGAGTATCTGCAAGTTCTCATCGTTGCAGAGCATCCTGACCTTGGTCAACATGACATGTCTTCAAGACATTAGGCTTGGGATGCATTCAGTTTGTGATAAGGTGATGCTTGAATAACTCATTTTGTGGCCTTTCCCCCAGGGTTCTTGTATACTCTTCATCAGGAAGGAAGATCGACACCCATCCGTTTCGTTTAAAGCCTGACCTTTCCTTTCATGTAACTCCTGAACAAATTCCACTGTAGCTTTGAAGTTTCATATTTTAGAGGACCATAGTAAAAAGGACCCAAACTTGCATTTGTATAAAATATTTACGGAATCTTATGCTCCAGATGTGTTCTAAGAACCAGGTATAAATCTCTCAGCCCTTGCACTGGAGTCACCAACTCCATCCCCCAATCACCTCCTGCAGCAATAACTTGATCTATTTAGCACACAGCTGTGTCCCAGGACCTCGGACTCAGCAGGCTGCCAACAAATACCTGGTGAATGATTTACCTACTTGGTACTCATTCATTCTCTCTCTCTCTCTCTCTCTCTCTCTCTCTCTCTCTCTCTCTCTAACACAACCCTGATTTTTTTTTTGTGGCAGCAAAATCCAAGTGATTTTCCTTAATATTTTGCTGATGGAGTGGCCTGTATCACAACTCTGGTCCTTAAAATACAAACAGGTTTTGCAGGTCATGAATCCCAGAGGGACTTCTAAAAGGAAGCAGATTCAGTCAACATTGCCTTTACTGCTTTGTTCTCCTTCTCTTGGCCCATCTCCTTTTTCCTGTTCACAAAATAACCATGATATGTTGTAGACGTAGCCAATGGCTTTCAACCGACCTTGAGGAAAAGGCTTCCCCACAATGGAATCTCCTTGGCACAACTCTGATAGATTCTCAATGTATACTTTTTCTTTGAAGAATCCCCAGAATAGGAAACTCATCATCTCAAAAAGCAATCCCCTGGATTATAAAGTCAGTGAGCCAGCTCTCTCCTACTATAATGACTTCTCACTGGTCTTTATTCCACCAAATAGGACACATACACAAAATATAAAGTCTCTTCATTCAGCACTCCGAACATTTAAGAACAGTCACTGTATTCTTTCTGTGTCCCTCTATCCTCAGGTCTTTCGTGATGTTATTCTTGTTATTTTTTTTTTTTGTCCTGTTCTGCTAGGTATTTTTATGCTCTGTCTTACATCTGAGTTGAAGAAATATATGTATTTTGATCATGCATGGCCTAATCCTTAGTAGCTTCTATTTAATAAGCAATCATGTGCATTCAGTACATAATCACATAGGAGCATGTACATGTGTATGTGTGCATGTGCGTGTGCACAAACACACACACACACACACACACACTCACTCACACAGAAAGGATTCTGAAATGGGTTGCTCCAGTCAACTGGAAAGCCAGCTGACCCAGGATAAAGATGTGTTGTATTGTTTAAAAAATGGCTTATATGCTTTTTTAAATGTAAAAACTGCACAGGGGTATAAACTTTATATAGAGAGAGCAGTTTTAAATATTTATCCCTTTTAAGAGAAACCCCCAAGCATTAGTGTGCTTTATTTTCATATCTAGCTCATGTCTTCGCCATGCACAAGTCTATCACTTCCTGATTTGGGGAAATGTTTTGCCTTAAAGACATTTTTGTAACGCCAGAGCTTTATTATATAAGGCAAAGTGAAGTAAAAGGGATAGAACACCCCAGAACTAAATGGACATGCATTCCAAGTATAGGCTCTAGCTAAATGATATGCAAATTACCAGCTTCCATTCAGAGTCCAGTGCATAGATGCCAAAGAACCAAGCTGTAATAGTCATCTCAGGCTTATCCGACAACTCCTATCATCTAGTGGGTTCATTTCTTGAGAAGGTAGCTCATAGAGGCATTAGCTAGTAAAATGGCTTTTATTGAGCTCAGTATGTGGCTGGGCCGCTTAGCGAATGTCTGGCATCTCCATGGTTAATTAATCCACCCTGCATTCTTCCTCTACCCCACAGGGCTGACTGTGAAAAATCTCCCAGAGAGAAAAGCTGGCTTCCGAAGTGCTGCTTAAGTGACCTGACTTCTTAAAATAGTTTTTCATAAACAAAACTCACATGATAGAATTTGAGTTGAGTAAATCCAATTACATTTCCCGGGGAAGCACAAGAAACATTTTTTACTGGATTCTCCTGCTCTGTAGTACCTGGGGAAAGCAGCATTCCTGTACTCTCGCCCCAAGAAAATCCCGGGGAAGATGTTATTTATATAACCCATTATCTGGCTAAGTGAGGTTCAAACCTATTTATCACAAACACTCTCCAACGCTCAGTACCACTGCTAGCCTTTAGGTTCCGTTTCTTTAATTCCAGCCCCGTGGAAAAAAATCAAGAATATATTTCAGAAGCAATCTGTCAAGTGCTGGGCCTACTGGTCACTCAGAGAATCAATATTGTACCCATTTGTTGGTGGGAGGAAAGGTTTGAGATGACTCTTACAAGTATCTCCTACATTTTTGAAATAAACACATGTAGGATCTACTCAGATAGACACACTTGTGAGATGAATAAATTAGCATCCTAAGAAATATTTAGACAACATTGAAATGTCACGTCAGATTATCACCGTAGTGTCCTCTGATTACATGTTGCTGGCAGCACTTTTTTTTAATCTTTCCTTTTTATGCTTGGTTTCACTTATTTTTTGATCATCTCTTAAAATGCCATCAATCATCAAAGTGTAAATATGACTAATGCATTTGCCCTACTTAGCAGAGCATTGCAGCTGCTCCAGGAGCAGAGCCCCCTCCCCCACCCCAGTCTTCCCAGTTCTGATCTAATTATGCCCTGGCCCACTGATACCAGTCAGGTGATATTACCGGATATGAAGGAAAACAAATTCATAATTCAATCTTG
Organism: Muscardinus avellanarius; assembly: GCF_963383645.1. NCBI lineage: Eukaryota > Metazoa > Chordata > Mammalia > Rodentia > Gliridae > Muscardinus > Muscardinus avellanarius. The sequence goes on along the minus strand of NC_137789.1, from coordinate 11,465,741 downwards.
CAAAGCACACACCATACAATCAGTTTACAACTGTCTCTAAATACACAGACACAAAACCTATTGGCAACTCCAGGGCAAGGACGTCTATGGGCCAGAGTTGAAGGGATTTAATTGGTCATCTCAGCACTCATTACAAATATCCTTTATTAACTCTATGTTCACCAGTGTAGACATACAGAAAAAAGAAGGAAAAAGAAAAGAAGGAAGGAAAGAGAGAGAAAAATAAAGGACGAAAAAGACAGTTCCTTGTATTGTTCACAAGGAAGAGATAATAATATTTCCATTTCCCGGCATTCAGAGGAACCTCTCGGGAGAGTTGACACTCACATCTGTTATGAAAGGGCATTTTTCTCAGATATACTGGAATGTTACAGTTATTTTTTAAGGCCTACGTGAATTTGCTAAAGAAATGTACAGAAATGGAGGTGTTTGGGGCTCTTAGAATTGCATACCGTAACTAGTGAGGTACATTAAGTAGGAGCTCAGCCGTGTTCATTTAATGGATATCTGTGTGTTCTGAAGTCAGTGTTTATCTTGATGCCAACAACCTAATTGGGGTGATTTAAATTACATGTCATTTATTGTGCATTAAGTAGTCACAGTGTTCCTTTGATTTGAATTAGATACAAGGCTTAGACAAAGAACATATAATATCATACACTTATGTTTAAGTTGTATAAATGGGGGGAGAGATGCTGCTAATTCCATTATACTGTCTTTCTTGTCATTGTGCAGACAATCCTTTACTTTAGTAACCAGAAAAAAAAAAACATATTTAGGACACATACACAGTCTACTTCTCTCTCACCCCGACTTGCTCATACCTATACCCTATCCTACCCAATACAAAAAAAAAAAAAAATGCATTTCCTCCTAAAGGATTGTTTAAGGGATACCTGGTAGGCTATCTGTTTCTTCTTATTAGCCAAGTTTAAGAATCATTCCTTAATTAGCAAATTTCTTTCTGGTTCTAGTCTTTGCTGTTTGATAGGATGTGTGTAAGATTGAAAAACAAAAACAAAAACAAAACCCAACAATGACAACATGTTGCAGGGAAAAAGTCACCTCCGACAGAATGACCTTGAGTACCAACTGACCTGGATTTGCACACCTGGCTGCCTTTGCTTACAGAGTTATCTTGGAGAAATCACCTCCACTCTGACACTGCTGCTTATCTGCCTCACCAATAGGCACAGCAGACTAATTAGCCACTAGCTGGAACATGTTAGAATCCCCAAGAGGGAAACATAATGTAGCGGTCTCTCTGGTTAAATATTCCTGCCTCTGAGTTTTCCAATAACTAAATGATTTTCACCATCTTATCACTAATGAGCTGAAGAATGAGAATGAGGTGAGTCTCAATGTCAGGTAACTCATATTGTTGTCAATGGCAATTTAAACAGAGCAAAATGCTAATTATAGCAACAGGGCTTAGAATTTATCTGCACTGGGAAAGAACCTAACAAACACACCCTTATCCTTAATATTTTATTTAGGCATATGTCATCCGATCATGAATTTTCTGATAAACTGAACTGGCAGAATAAACAATTGGCTTTAAAAGTGGGAAAAGACCAGCATCTTAGAGAAAAACAGAACAAGGCTTTCCTATCATTGAGTAGAATCCTATACAGAAACTGATCATAACTGAATGGGGTGACGTTTCCAAGGGAGGAATAAATGCAGCCCTATGCTACCCAAAGTTGAGGTTCATCAGGAAGAAAGAAAAAGGTCCCTTCAAATTGAGTTTTGCTCTTTTTGAAGGTCCTTCTGTATTTCAGTGTCACTTGACCCAGAAAATAAATGGATGGTCATATCTTTATTTTGGGTGTGAAGTTAATTTTGGCCTAATTGTTAACTGAGTAAACATACACCATCTCTTTGCTGATGAGGAACCTCCTGTGTGGTCCTTTTTGGGTTCCATCTTGCATCCACAGTGAAAGCCAGGTTGCAATCCCAACTAATAACAGGCTTTGTATCTTTGTATAGAGGGTCAGCAAAGCTCTGCAGGGCAGGTATTGCCCTATGGAGCCACAGGTGTGCTTTCCTTCAGGAGAGTAAAAAGAGAAGCAGAACCTCATTGCTTGAATTCAGGGAACTCAGTCACCGCCTCCTGTGAGACTTCTGAGACTGACATTTTTCACCCAAGTGAAAGAGCTGCTAAAGTGTGTTGATTCAGTACTCTCGATTTAGTTTTCTAGTTCTTGAAAACCAAAGTTAAACCTGAGTCATCCTCTTAAAGGGAACTAAGATTAATGCAGAGACAGATGATGTTCTAGAGCTTACTGCCTTCAGTGGAAATATTTGTATATAGCTGGGTAGGATGATGAGTTATTGACAATGAATCTATGTCTAGCTATTTTGTCATTTTTCTCTCAGGATTTCCCTTTAACTTTTTCATTTTACTGTTCATTCATGTGCTTTACAGGGCATGGCTCTCCTGAGTAGTGAAACAGGCAGTCCTCACTCTCGCACATTTGAAAATGCTTCTGTGTTCAGTAGTAGAGCCCTTAAACGGTTTCTGAAGAATGATTGGCACTGGAGCAGGGTTCACATCTTATAATCACCACTTGCAATTTCTAAGAATCTGTCATTTCTTCTTTTAAATAAAACCAATGGACTGTACCATCTGCTTGTTATCACTGGATGTGACGATACACATAAAGGCACTTAGATGTGAGATATTGTAGAAATGTCAGGTACTGTACTTTGATTTCTCCAAAGTCTCTTTATTTGGATGGGAGGAGATCATCTTACCCATATATGATTGTACATGAACATATGTATTCACAAGTGTATTCATGTGTTTGTGCGTGTTGTGGAGAAAGCTTTCACGAGCACAATGCCAAGGGTTTCCAATATTTTATGTGTCTACTTTATGCCTGACATTTTTCTAGGTGCCGAAGAAAGTGGTAAATACGATAGACAATATTCTTGTATTTATGGTGTTTATGTCCTTAGAGTGTGTGGACTGGGAGGAGAAACACAGTAAATACAAACAAGAAAAATTTTAGGTAGCGTATGTGCTCTAGAAAACATGCACCAGAGAGTGGCTTATGGGCGTCATGAGAATGTGTCTGTCGTGGAAAGACCTGGGGAAGTTTGTTCCAGGCAGTGGGTGTGATAACTCAGAGCTGGGACACTTGAAAGACAGATAAATGAACCATGTTTGGAGTCTAAGGAGGGACCAAGAGGGAAGGAAGATGAAAGCAGCCATAGCTACCAGCTCAGAGGATGGAGCAGGCTGTAGTAAAGAGTTAGGGTTTCATTCCTGTTGCTGTGAGAGGTCATAAGCAGGTGGTAAGCATGTCTTATATACTATCAAACAGGGAAACCCAGTGGTATCTCTTCAAATATCACTGATTGTTAAAGGAGAGATTAATTCTCCATTTCTTCTGTCTGCAAAATCTAGGGAAAAAAGTTTAAACCCCTAGAGGGCACCAAAGGAAAGGGCTTAAGTAACCTTTCAGCACCAACAGAGAGGGGAAAGCACTCTAGTTTCTTCAGTCGAGTGACATGCCACTCATCCCAAGAAGCCATAGTTCATCTGCAATCCTACCCAAACAAGAAAGGGGATGGCCTAGCTTACAGGCATCAAGACCTTGGTTTTTAGAGTGGAGGACTGTTTATGATGGGTGAGAGTAGGAAGACACTGGAGTTATTTTTAATCTTCTCCCATCTGGTAGTATTTGAGTAGAGTATAAAACAAATATGGAGCCAAAATTCACTTTCTGGATTCATTTGGCAAGAAAAAAGAACTCTATACTTAGAACTTTGAAAGTATTCATAATTTGCCACTTAGGATGTGTTATTCTAAATACTACTCCAAACTTACTTTATGAAATCTTTTAGTAATATGTACCAAGAAAGGCGACTGCGTGAAAAGCAGTGGGTTATAATAAATGGAATTTTCTACACATGACCATAGCTACGATATGTTGTGAAAACAACTCATAGTGAGTTAAAGTAGAAAAAGAAAAGGCAAGAAATAGGAAAAGAAGAGGATGGGGGAAGGAGATGAAGAGCAAGAGAAAGAAGGAAAGAAATGCTGATGTCGATGTATATGCTTAAGAAAATGCAAACAAAATAGCTTGTAAGAAAGTAGATTTACATATTTGGGGTTAAGGTCTGTATGTATACAGAATAGAGACATACAGTCAATACACAGAATAATGTTATATACTTCCAAACAAAGATATGACTATTTCTTCCCTAATTGAAGTTGCATTATATATAAGGTAGTAAAGGTTGATGACAATTTTGAGAAAACACTTATTATTGCCCTTAATAAGGAAAGATTCAGCTGAGGGGTCCTCGCAGAGACTCTTATTTCCCCATTTCATACCTTACGATCAATGTACTACAGGCACTCTGCTTTACCCGGAGATGTGCCAACAGGCACTACAGTGCAGCCAAACATACCAATAACCTGAGCACAAGGATGTAGAGCCATCTGAAAAAGATAGGATCTCAAACCCAGTAAAAGCCCAGAGGTCAATGATCTAACAATCATCAGTGATTTTCAGGGGTGTTGTGCTTGTTTATTCCAAGAACCACCTATTTCAACTTGATCGCAGTGCAGAGAAGTTAAGCTGCTAATACAGCAAAAGTAACAGAGAGGCTGAGGACTGAGCAGGTATGTGTGGAACATCTGTGTACCTCCCGTCAGCTTTCTGTCTGAACACACTTCCATTGACAAGTCTCCCTCACCATGCAGGGGCCCCAAATTCATTCCCGTCACCTACCAGACATCTGGTAAAGAAAGTGCCAGGTCATTAATTATCAATTGGTTTTAGTGAGCATAAACAACAGAGTCTTTGTCTGTCTTCACATCCACAGACAACGAGAACTTTGTTCACACAAACACATCCATATTTAATGAGAAAAGAGAAGAACAAGGGGGGGGGGGAGGAGAAGAGGACTCACAGAATGAGATTCCACCTAAATATTGTAAGCCCTCTACATCGAAATGCCCCTTTTCAATTAATCAACACTTGAATTCTTAGCCAATAAATGATCTTGACATCCCAATTCCTGAGGTTGATTTATGCACTGGTGTTAGATCTTATAGTGAGAGATGGTATCGAACTAAGTCCCCAAGGCAATAAAAACATTTCCAAAAATTCCAAATGAAATACATGCCATCGGATTGTTTGAAAGACTGGGTGAAAGAACACTTGTAAGTTACTCAGCACTGGCAATGATATATTTATCATGAGTTCCTCCGAGAATTGAGAATTGGTGGAATGAAGAAACACAGCAACCCAACTGGAATCCCAGAATCCCTTACAGCACCTGCTGTGCCTCTGATGAGTTAAGCTCTACAGGTCACCTTCTAAATGTGGGTGCTTCTTCGCCCCTTCCATCTTGAGTGTGTGTGTGTGTGTGTGTGTGTGTGTGTGTGTGTAGCAGAAAAGAGGATTTCTGGGCTGATGTCAGAAGAGAATTACTCACAGAATCAGAATGGAAGGGCAGAGTTGGGAGAAACTTTTAGAGGTCATTTGGTAACACTGGCTCCCAGAAGGGAGAGATATGATGATCCCACAGACATTCAAAGCTTCCAGGGTGCAAAGCACAGGGCCAGGCCGGGGGAGGGGAGTCTTAGAGAGCAAGGCAACCCTGGCTCTCTGGAAGTTATTTATAGTTAACCCAGGGGAGTCCAGAGAAGGAAATCAAGGCAGGGAGGAGTTACCTGGTTGATAGAAATGACTGCCAGCCGGGGGATGACCACTTGGAGGACCACCTGCAGCAGCGAGGTGCCCAGGCCGGCCAGGATGGCCCAGGTGAGCGGCAGCGGCAGCATGCTGTAGGTGGCGAAGAGGGTGAAGAGCACGTAGCCTATGCCGTCCCCCAGCAGCCCATAGCCCAGGCCCGCTGCCAGGATCTGGGTGGTCATGGCCACCCAGGTGACCACACCGCTGTACTGCAGGTATGTGTGCGAGGTGGTATCCTTCCTGACCACCACCAGGGCGCAGATCACCACCTCGATGCCAGTGAAGAAGCCCAGTAGGATGCCCTTGAGCGGGTCCATGGGGGCAGAGGCCAGGCTCAAGTGGAGGACCAAGAGGGTGAGTTTGGTCAGCACATCCAGCACGTTCATCACCACCTCGGACTTGCGCCTTTGGCCCAGGAAATAGCGCTGGTAGAGGCGTTCCAGATCCCGGGACTTGAAGGAGTTGCGCAGGGTGGGGAAAATGACCCCGCGGTAGCTGTAGCCCCCACTGAGGAAGAAATCCGAGTTGCTGGGGGCACAGTCGAGGTGCAGGAAGCCCAGGTCCCCGCCGCCTCCGCTGGCGCTGGCGCTGCCGCTGCCGCTGCGTTCGGGGAAGACTTTGGTTCCCCCGGTGCTGTGCGCTCGCTCCCCGGGGCCCAGCGAATAGAGCGGCAGCGCCGGGTCGCCGGACAGCGGCGGCGCGTGGTGGTTGGGGCCGCTCCCCGCCGAGTGCGAGGCTTTGCGGGCGCTCCCGCTGCCCCGGTGCCCGTGAATGAAGCGCTGCTCGGTGATGTGCCGCACCGCCGTCTGCCACAGCAGCCGCTGCGGCCGGGAGCCGCTCCCGCCGTCGCCCGCCGGGGGCGTCGGGTGGATGGTGTAGAGTTCCTCGCTGCCGCTAAGGCAGCGCACGTCCGCGAGCTCCATGGCGCCGGGCCGCTGGGAGGGAGGCAGCTGGGGGAGGGGGTTCCTAAAAAGACCCGAAGGCGGCCTGGTAGGAGCTTGACAGCGACCTCTTCTGTCCTAGGCTGCCAAGTTGCAGGAGTCGTGGGCAGGGGGCTCCGAAGGTCAGGTCATAGTGCGCCCGGGGGCAAAGGGCTCCTGGAAGACCGCAGAGGTCCCCTGCGTCCTTGCGAGCCACCCTCCCGCAGCTAGGATGCGCCGCGGCGGCGGCGGTGGCTATTTTCCCGCAGAAGCCGTGGCGCTCGGAGCCACGCAGCCCCCTTGCGGGACTCAGGCTCCTCGACTGGTTCAAGGCTCTGCGTCTGGGCGCAGCTTAGCTCTCCAAGAGGCGCCGGGCGCCAGGGAACCGTGCTAGTGCTGCGCGTCCGGCGGGCGCTGGCTGCGGCACTGGGCTCGGACGCCCACGGCTGGGCGAGCGCAGGGGGGCTGGCCGGGGTGGCCGGCGGCGGCGAGAGGCGCGAAGTTAGCAGTCGTGGCTGGAATCATCGCCCTCCGGAGAACTCCATCGCGCCGGGATGGGGAGCCGGGGCGGAGCTGGGGGCGGGGGCAAGGAAGGAGGGGGAGAGGGGACCGCGAGGTGGCTGGGCGCCTCACCGGAGGGTTGGAGAGGTGGCAGCCCAGCGCTAACAAGTCACCGATTTGGAGGAAGAGGTGCGCTGAAGCTGCTCGTCGGCACGTTTCTGGCCGCGTCGCCACTTCCAGAGCGAGAGCGAGGGCTGTCAGGCTGCGGCCAGAAACGTCCCGGCCCCAGGGTCCCAGCCCGGGCTACCAGACGCGGTGGGCGCTTCCAGCCGGGTCCCGGAGCGGTCGTGGCGCACGGTTCCCATCCCCTTCTCGTGGCTCTCTGGAGTCCATTTGGCCGGGAGCTAGGAGGAGTGGAGACCGGGGGAAAAGTGGAGAGGAATCCAATGCCAACAGTCTGAGTGTGAAGAGAAGCCGCCGGTGCGGATTCCTGAGGCTGAGAAGCGATGCTTGGCCGGTGCGGGCGCGGGAGCGGCGGGTGGAAGGTTTGGGCAAGAAGACCGGCCCCGGGCCGCCTGGGAACCGCCGCGACGCCCCCAGACCCTGGGAAGCTCGGCGAGCCTCGGGGCGCCCCGAAGCGCGCTCCTGGGCCCGGAGACAGGGAGGAATTTGGAGACCTGTCCGAGCGGTCAGACACCCGCGGCGACTTAAGCCCGCCCCCGCGCCAAGCCACGCCCCCGGAACCGGCACCCGGCGGCGGCGGGGTCTGGGAACCGGCGCCCGATCCGGCCGGGACGCGGGGTCCGGGAGGCGGCCGCTCTGGCGGTCGGCGCAGGAGAGGATCCCTGCGGGCTGCGGCGCGCGCCGGCCTCTCCAGGCGCTACTGTCCGGCCCTCCAGCTGGCCGCGCCGGTTCGTCCCTAGCTGTTCTTTTTTAAGCCCTGGTTCGTGTCCGCGGCAGGTGCGCAGCCAGGACGCCTAGGCCGCCTTTCCCACGGACTCCTAGAGCACTGCGTGATTTGGAATAGAGGGTCTCTTTACCGCCCTCCCTGCCGGGGCATCCTTTGGCAAAACCAACTTTCCGGCTAAGCCGCCTTTAGCCCTACAAGAAGCCGCAGTGGTATGGACAGGCAGCTTCCAGCGCGAATCTTTTAACTCCGCCTATCCAGGGGGTGGAGGGCGCGGGCATTAAAATGGGGATGATCTCAGCACACCTCGCGCATTACATTTCTTCCCGCTTACAGTAAGGGTGGAGGAGGAGGGTGTGCAGAAAGGCTTTTCCAGGGGCTCCCTGGAGCGCAGTTTTCCCGCCAGCCCACGTTCTGCTGAGCGCTGGCGGACAAAGCCTGGGGCGGCACTCCGGGCGGACCCTGTCGCTGCGCGGTGGCGCCTGGCCAGTGCCAGCGCAGGCCGGGTGGGATCCGTGGGTGCGAGGTCCGAGGGGTGAGTGCTGCCGCCGCAGTCCCCAGACAGGCTGCAGGTGGTGGAGACACCACCTTCACTGCCGCCAAGACTGTGCGACTGCAGCCCCTCAACACAGTCAGCTGATGGCCAATGACGTCAGGCTCTGGGCGCTTTCAGGGCGCCGGGTGTCGTCCCAAGAAAAGCCAAACACCGACCACTTTGCCTAACCTAAGATTTCTCTGCTCCCTCAAGAGAAACTCCAGGGGCTCCTGTCTGCCCTAAGAAGAATAGCTGTGGATGCAGATTTTCCCCTCCCAGACCACACACGCTATCACCAGGGTTATGAGTGGCAACTGTGCCCCAGAAACTCGGGGTTTCTCGCTTTGCTTATTTCATTCTCTTCCATGCATCCGGGTCACCTGCCTTGCAAAGAGAATCCCAGAACAAAGAGGAACATTACCCCCAGCCCCTAGCTAGCAGAGTTCTGGAATGTGATATTATAAGCACCCTGTAAAAGATTCCTTTAATTCCAGCCCTTTAAAGTTGTATTCTATGTTCCTCCAAAAACAGAACAAAACTAGGTGTTCAATTTTAAATAAATAGCAGATTGAAGCCGGGCGTGGTGGCGCACGCTGGTAATCCTCACGCTTGGGAGGCTGAGACAGGAGGATCACACAGGTTCGAGGCCAGCCTCAGTTTCTTAGTGAGGCTCTCAGCAACTTAGTGAGACCCTGTTTCAAAAAAGAAAAAAAAAAAAAGGAGGTCGAATCTATTTTTAACCCAGTTTGTAGATGCATTGATTTGTTAACTGTAAAGCTCTCCCAGAGTAGCTGTCCAGTCCCATGGGGCTGGTAGTTAGGGGCACAGCAGCTCAAACAACTGTTTTGCATTGATCTAGTTCTTCATGAAACCCCAGGAACCATTTGGAAAGAAAAGCTGGTTTCTCTCTTCCTGAAGGCCTCAGATTCTGCTGGACTGGCCTCTTGGATCTCTGGAGTGGGTAGAGGTGTCTTGAACTGAGGAGAGAGCCCACACCTGCCTGCCGAGGGTTGGAGGGGTATCTGTGGACCTAAAAGGATGCATGGGGAACTCCGGCCTTTTTCTGCAGATATTGACCCAAATGATCTGTGCTAATGACCATACTGGCAAACTTGGCAGTGCAAAGCACCTCTTCATTTTCTCAAATCTTCCTCTTTGGGGGCCTGAAGATTTAGTCTGAGTAAATGAGGGTTTGAATGCTAATGGAACTTCTCTAAGAAAATCTTTCTCCAGCCTGGACATACCCCAGAGTAATTTATTCAACAGCAAAAGGAGGTGGGTGGGCGGGGGGGGATTGGACCCCAAATGAGCCAGCCCAGCATGCTGCAAGAAGAAACTCCAAGAATTCGTGAAGTCTGAGATCTGAGCTCCTGTAACAGGAAGAAAACGTCAAGTCTGCTCAACTGACTCTGTACCTTTGCTGGAGAGATGTTACCACAGGCTGTTTTAAAATCATGACACCAATCACACAATGAGACCCACAAGACATTCTTCTTGTTGGGACGACAGGGTGCCACACAACCGCCAAAGCGTTCTGTTTTTGAAAGACAGCATTTGCTCAGCACAAATGTTGTGCTTTTTGGGATATGCAAACCACTAAGCAATTTCTTATCACTTAAAACGAGAGAAGTGAACCCACTGTGTTGAGGCCAATGTAGGACTTTTATCATGCTGTCTTTTATTCTCTACATTTATCAAGGTTGGACTGTTCTTGTGATCCAAAGGCAATATTTTGACAACTGTGTCTTTTTCTTGCACAATTTTCCATGATTAAATCACCCCTCCCCAAACAACAAAGAAACACTACTTACCTTATAAGTGAAAGCCTGTGCAATGTTGTTTCTGCAGGGGGCCTTCTTTGACATCCCCAGAGAAACTTAAAGACTTTCTTCGGTGTTTTGTTAATAGTAGGTTCTGGGCACTTCACTGTGGTCCCTCCTACAGGGACTGGTTATGCCTCATTTGCTCATGTGTCTACCTGTCTATCACTCTACCCTAAGAAGCAGTGAATCCCTGGCAGGGAAAATGGATTTACCCCAGGCTCATGTCCCCTAGCTTCCAGCAGTTGCTAGAAGATAATAAAAATAGAGATAATAAAGGTGAGCAAGGGTTTTTCCAATTTTGATGTCAGTTTTCCCCTCAAGATCTTTTCGGGACATTTTGTTTCATCATCTCAGCAACTTTATGAGTTAAATCTTTCTCTTTTTACTATTCTCACTTTACCACTGAGGATACTGAGTGCGGAGGCTCCATGTAGCTATACCTTGCTCAGCATCTCACGGCAAGTCAACAGCAAAATTCCACTGGTTACGTTTGGGTCATGTAAACCTAGGCTCCATATGCTTAATAGAAATGCTGTAATAAACAATCGATGGCTAATTTAAATGGAGCTGATAGAAGTGAAAATGTCAAATACATTTTGCTTTTCCAAAGGCAAATTCAATACGTTCTGAGAATTTTAGACTGAGAAATCTGTTAGGATGAGTCTGAATGGTAGATGAATGTAGCAGAACTCATTCTTGTTTGGATGGAAGGCATATTAATTTTGGCTAAGTTTGAGACATATACACTAGTTTTATAATGAAAAAACAGATTATTTTAACATACTGGATTTAATCAAAATAATTGACTTGATCTACTATATTTCATGTGAGTGGTTGTGCTGGTGGGAAATCTATCCTCTTGTCTCATTGGAAAATAACTTATTTGTTGTTTTGTGATGTCAAGGTATACCATTGGCGAAATTTCTAGCAGCTATGCTTAAGAAAAAGGAAATCAGTTTAGTCCTCTAATGCCCCTTTGACTTCCTAGGTTGATTATATGAATCTAAAGTTCATAAGAGCTGTGCTCTTTGCAAAGTGCCCAAAGAAACCTTCACACTTACTGAAGACATAAAATATTCACATATAAAGAAAAGCTGGACTCGGTTCAGGAAGGGGACCTGAAACCAGAGAGATCCTGTTTCCAGAGAGAAGGAGGGTGTCTGTGACAAGGCAGCTTCCAGAGTGGGAAGTCCTTAAAGGAAAATTACACACCTGCCTTGCCTGGCACACTGCGTATATAGAATATCAAAGATGTCTATGGCTTTGATGGAACTCTAGGGGGAAGCCAATGGCCACGGTGTGTGGGGCTCCTCTGTGAAAAGAAAGGGCTGTGAGTTAGAAAATACACTCAACTCTCATCGGGAATGTAGTGCACAGTAAAAAAAAAACACACACACACAATATCTGTTTTATTCCTGTTTTCTCTGCCTTGTAAAATGTAAGAGAGAGAGAGAGAAAGAAAATCTTTGTAGACATTTTTGATCTTTATAGGAACTGGTTTAAATTAGCTTCTGGAAGCTGGGAAGCGGAGGGCATCTCATCAGTGGGAAAACAATTCTGAGGCAGGAGAGGTGGCCCATGTGAGACAGTCTGGTGAGGCCAAGGGGAGCCTTCCTATGAAGGGACGAACACTTCATAAAAGATGATGCTCTTGGCTCTGATTTCACTCGAGGATGAGCTGTGGCATCAATAAGACTTTACCTTCTGAGACTCCAAGATAACAAGAACAAACACTATATCCACTGGAAAAATGACTAAGAAGCTAACTTAAAGAAGTTGTAATAAGGAGTAGAAAAGTTCCAGTTCATTCATGTCACCAAATCTTTTGGTGACAATCTAAGACCTGCTTTTTTTTTGACACATTTACAAAATATTGGGACAACGTGTAGATTCCGTGGGAAATGAAGCTGTTTGACTCTTTGTATCTCCCCTAGTCTTTGTCTTTCAAATCTAACCGATTAATATTTCAATGTCTCAAAAATGTCTTATTTTTAAAATATTTCACCCCAGCACTATTTTGCCTTTAGATACCTTTTGGATTTATGTAAACATTTAAGCTAACAGTTTAATTAATTGATTAATTAATTTCAAAAATACTCTTATTAGTGCAATAAAATTATACATTCTAGTGAGATTCAATGTGATACAAAAATACATGAACAAAACTCTTGGTGTATTTCTTTCACTATTGCTCCTGGTTCCACACTCCTCCGTCCCCTTACAACTTAGTGAAATTGCTGTTAATATATTGCTATATATTAAAATATTGCCTCATTTATCACCATAGTATTATTTAAACTGCTATGCTAACACTTTATAGAGAACATTATAATGCAAATGTATTAATGTACATTTGATATAGCTGCAAATGGGAATCTAAGTTCATTTATTTAATGTGTAAGAAACATTTCTCTTCACCTTTCAAAATCATTGTATTTCTGTTTCTACTGAGTTGGTGAAACATTTAACCCATGACCTTCCTGGGTTTTTCATCCGCAGCCTCCTATCCTAGGAAGATGCTGTAGTTCTGGGATTTATGCAGTGTTCTTGGGGACTGATGTGCACCCGTGCTTGGCCTCTAATCTTTAGCCTTTCACAAAGATCACCACTGCAGCATCCTTATTGACCCACATGGTCCTCCCTCAGGAGCACTCAGCCTTGCTTCCTCTCAGCACATGAGCAGTGGTCTTCCTGCAGTCTGTTCTCCTTTCATTTGCTTGACATGGCCCCTTGCCCTCCCTTTAGGGTCCCACATCTTCTCTAAGCCACCACCAGGAAGCCATTATTTAGGGAACACACACTTTCCCTGCCACCACCAGGTTGGGAGTACCTCCTTTTAGTTTTTCTTGGAATCCTTGTTTGTCAAGGATTGTCTTATTTTTCCTGTATATGCCTCTTCTTCCTGTACCTTGGCACATCTTGCACATCTAACACCCTTAGGTGGTCTGTTGATGTTATTATTTCAGAAACACAAAAGCTAGAAAGATGGGGAGGTCACTTTTGCTTTCTGCTCCTCCTTTTTGGAAGTGATTGGCAGAAAGCTTAAATGAAAGATGGGCAAAATGGCATGTAAGAGCACACTCCATAAGTGTGTGTGTGTGTGTGTGTGTGTGTGTGTGTGTGTGTGTGTTAGTACTAGGAGATGAGCATCCCAGGAGCATTCCACCTCTGAGCTCTATTTTATCTTTTATTTTATAACAGGTTAAGTTGCTTGGCCAGCCAAGAACCTATGATCTTTTTGTCTCAGCCTATCAAGTACTGAGATTACAGGTATGCACCACCACATATGGCTAGATTCTATAAATCAATTTCTAAAGATGGTATTTGCATATACAAACTATATGAAATCCTCCAATATAAGACTTTTTTATATTGTGGGGTGCAACTTTCTTTTTAAAAATTTTTAATTTCTTAATATATTTTTATTGGTGCATTGTACTGAAACATCTCAATGGAGTAAAAAACTTGTGGAGATATACATGCACAATCACCCAATTAGCCTTTCTAATGGGGTCAAGAAATCAATTTAGTGAGTCAAGTCAGCATTTTCAAAAAGTAAGATAGTAAAACAGAACCATAAATATAAAGAGAGCAAAATAGAACCATAATTGTCATTTTGATACCCTACTCAAAGGTATTTTATATGAAGTATCCAGTTTAAAGTCAATAAATGTAGAAAATTTGACAAAATTCCAGAAAAATACCTTATCAAACTCTTGATACTACATTATCTTAAACTCATAAAACATACATTTGGGTTTAACATGGTATTTGTTACTGTCCAACTTGATACTCGAGCTCTTATTATTTATGAATCAAGTAGATTTTGGAGAGCATGAACTACACATACACACACAGGAGCACACATACATGCTAGCACACCCACTCTTCACTCCCACATACATTTGTAATGTATCCTGGGCACAATATGGTGTGGATTGCTGTAAAAGAAATGTTTAAGAAGCATTTAGCTAGCCCCAAGATTTTTGTTGCAATCATTGAAAAATCATGTTTAACTTAGCCATGGTTTAATAAAATGAGTCAGTTATATCAGTTACTCTTTTTTTACTTTTTTATCTTATTTATTTTTTGTGGTGCTGGGGATTGAACCCAGGGGTATTCTACCTCCGAGTTACACTCTGAGTTTGATTTTTTGTTCTTTATTTTTGAAACAGGGTCTCACTAAGTTGCAGAAGGCTCACTACGTAGCTGAGGCTGGCCACAAACCTGGATCCTCTTGTTTCAGCCTCTCAAGTACTGAGATTACAGATGTGCCCTACCAAGCCTGGCTCAGTTATTCTTTTTTAATGCATTCATATCTATATTTATCTTTCATTGGTGCATTGTTCATACATCTTAATGGGGTACAAGATGGTAGAAGCATACATGCACAGGTCACTTATTTAGTCCTTCCCACCCCATTCCCTCCCCTCTCCCACGTTTGGCTTAGTGATTGACTTTGATATGTTGATGAATGTATGTCAGTTACTCTTGAGTTCTGACTTATGATGTGCTACCTCTGTGACCTTGAGTTATTTAATAGTTTTGAACTTTCATAATATGGTGAAAGCAAAATTTTTGCCAGGTTTACTGAAGACTAGAGGTAGTTCACATAAATCACCTGGTAGGACGCTTTGCACATTGTAGATGCTCAGCACATGAGCGCTTGCACCTCCCATCCACTCAGTGGAAAACACTATTGACTGCTGATGGGGTGGTTCACCGCTTCCTTCTCTTTTATCCAATTCCACCACTATTTGCTTGGCTTTGACTCGCATCCCCTCCCACCCATATAACTTCAATAGACTTTTAGCAGGCCTCCAGGTATAGTCTGTTTCCTTTCTTCAGTTGCTATAATTCTTCTAAATTAAAAATGAGATCACGCCATCTTTTTTAGCTGTGGTAAAATAGCACATGATAAACAGTTCACTTTTTCTACAATTTCAAAGGGTACAGTACAATGTTGCCAACCCCATGCACATTTTGTTCATGTCCCTGATCCTTACTCTCTAAACCTGCATAACTGAAAATTTGGACATATTAGAAAATGATTCTCCTCCCCTCAGATAATTTATCAGGCCACTTTCTTGCTTTAACACATCCCCACAACCTTGTTTAGCCCTTAAATGCCTTAACATGGAAGACAAGTATCTTTAGACCTGATTATTGTTTCTCTCTCCTGCCCCATCTCTCACTTTTAGCCATTTTCTATCAGTGCTACCACCAACCCAACTTCATTAAGTCTCCCAAATCTGTTCTTTCTTCTCTCTGAATCTAATAGGCATGCAGTTCCCTTTGCCTAGAACTTTCTATTCGTCCTTCTGCTCTTACTGTGAGTTGCATTTTTATCCAAGAGCCTTTTCCTGGCCTCCTTTTTCTGGGGTTCACATCTCTATATCTTATAAATGACTTTGCCGCCTGGCGTGGTGGCGCATGCTTGTAATCCCTTTGCTTTGGAGGCAGAGACAGGAGGATCATGCAGGTTTGAAGCCAGCTCTGCTGTCTTAAGAGACCCTGTTTCCAAATAAAAATATTAAATAATAGGTCTGGGAGTGTAGCCCGGAGGTAGAAGGGCTTCCAGAAACCCCAGTACCACCACCACCAAAAAAAAAAAAAAAAAAAAAAAAAAAAGCCAATGCCTTCAAATAGTAAGAAAACCCAAAGAAAAGTACCAAAGAAAACAAGAGTCTGTTTTTCTTCAAAGCAAAAACGATAGAAACAGGGATTTTCTGGTTTGGTTTAGGAAGCCAATTGCATCAGAGACTTTGTTCTGGAAACCTTAGAATGCCTTGAATTTAGAATGTTTGTCCCCTCATGATGGTTGCAGCTTCCTTAAACATCTATTCTATTTTACCATATATAAAGGTAATAACACAAGTGGTAATACAAGTAAGAGGTGAAAAAAAAGTCATTCCAGAAACCTATAGAAGTTTTTCACATATATTTCGTTGGCTAAACTGTATCTCAGAATTTCCTCTACAAAAGAACATGGGATCACTTTCCCAGTGATGAAGAGATCTGATTCAAAAAATCATGTGGGGGGCTGAATCTTAGGCAGTCAACAGAGATTTTCTTATAATACCCACTAGCTTTTTGCTTAGCAAACGATACTTCTGTACCTCATTACCATGTATTCACCTCCTCTTTGACTGCTTGTGGTAGTCATGCCCTAGAGTGAATCCTTATTATCTTCTGCTCGTGATATTCATGTCCTTTACAGTCTCCTTAAACATCAGATTAGAATTCGTTTGTGTGGCCAACAAAGGCAAGAAAAATGATGGCATGTTGCTTTTGAGTCTAAGTCAGAAGGTCATTGTGGTATATGCTCTGCTTTTATGAAGTACCCCCTCTTGGGAATAATACTCTCCATGTGGCTGCTCAGGAGGCTTTGTAAAGAAGCCCACATGGCAAAGAGCCAATACCTCATGTCTTGGGCCAGTGAGGAACAGAAACTCCCTTCCAGCAGCCATTTGAATGAACTATCTTGAAAGTTAATTTTTAAACCCCAGGGAAGAAATGAGATCAGTCTAACCCTACTTGAATGCTTGACTGCCCCCTCAAAGAGACTGAACCAGAGCCACTCATTCAAGCTGCTCTTAAACTTCTGATCCATATAAACAGTGAGATGATAAGTATTTATTGTTTAAGCTTCCAAGTCTGGGGATTATTTGTTATGCAGCAATACTAATACTAATACATTATCTAATATATTAATACTAATACACTATCTGACTATCTGACTTCCCCAGTGGGTTTTAAGTTTCATCAAACAAACAAACAAAAAAATCACAGCAGCAGCAATAACAGTCTTCAGTTATGTAGTAGTCAGAATAGAAAGAAATAATTTGTTTAGGTTTTAATTTATTATATATATTAAAAAGAAGACTTATGTGGCTACAGTAATAATTTTAATGAGTGATTTGGAGTAGGGACAAAAATGCAAAAGTGATACTATCCCTTCTTTATGAATCCCCTAATGTATTTATAAATATTTTGTACTTCTAACAATTAATAAATTAATGGACAAATGATAGTCTCCTAATTAATTGAGGATGAATGTATGCATACTATGGACATAACTGGAAAAGACATTTACACTGGGCTTTGAAAGATAAATAGGTACTGAAGCTTAATGATTAACTATGAAGTAAAGCTTAAGAAGACATGGCACTCTTCACCAATGCTTGGTATTACCTATGTCTAGAGTGCTTTTCTGGATCATTGCTTTCTGACCTCATTCAGAATTCATCTTGTCATGGAAGTGTTTCTTGACCATCTTGCTGATGTTACTTGCAACCAGAATTTTCCAGACCACAGCATCTGTTTATTTCCCATCTTGCATATCAACCAATCTGTAAATATCTTGTTACATTACTGGTTTATTTATTTCTCATCATCTTTGACTAGAATGTAAACACTCTGAAGGCATGGATCGCATACTCTTCCTCCAGTGCTCAGCAGTAGTAGAAGCTTAGAAAATGACTTTTTAATAAATGAATGAGTGAATGATGATCCAGTCTTAATGACCTACTGTCCAGTGACTTTGGTCTCTGCAAATCACAAAAGCAGAGTTAGCCATTTTAGAAGAAAAATCTGTACTTGTCATGAGCTGGAGCTGAGCAAACTTCAGAATAAATGAAAGGAAAAGCTATGTCAGTGGAATGTTTCATTAGATTCTAATTGGGACACTTTTCTTTCATCAAAGGGTCCTTCCCAAGGAAATTAAGTCTGGAGCTTAGAATACCTACTACACATCAGACTTAGTGCTAGTATTTTAATTGACTTATCTGATTTTATCCTTGCAAGAATCTCAGGAAGTTACTTTGAGTGTATGTGCATATACCCAAAGTAACTCCTCCACTCAAACCTGGTGTGTGGGAAGGATAAACTTCAATTTTTCTCCAAAGACCTAGAGAGTATGAATTAGTACTATTTCTTTCTACAAGTGACAGTATATCTGAACAACTAAGTTAAATAAATAATGATTTACTTTTTTCAAGGTAGGTGTGCGCAATTCAGAATCTTCTGGACTTCTTGATCATAAGATGGATACTCGATGTCCAGTCATTGCATCTTCATTCAAGCCAAGAAGAAAATAATGAAGCCAGAACTGTGCCTGCCAGCCTTGTCCATCCTTTCTGTTTGTCAGAAAAGCAAAAGTTTTGCTCCAAGCTTCTTGGTAGATGACGTGGGTGTCATTGGCCATAAGGGGGTCATATGACCACATCAAAAAGCAAGGGAAGCTGGGGGAGGGAGAATCTCGGTTGACTTGCCTTCATTCCTCTAGACTCAACCATTGTGATAGGAGGACTCCATATGGGGCTACAATTAAGGCAGAAAGGAAAACGTGTGTACCAGATAAAAGTTAAAGTATAAAGCAAAGTAAATAAATGAACAAAAACTCTACAAAAAATAGAAATCAACACACCCTCTAGACTTACAGTTCAGTCAAGATTATACTTGTCACTGTGGCCTGATTTCAAGTTACCAAATATTTCACATTTTCCAAGCATCATAGTCAGCTGAGGCTGGTTTCCCGCATTGATGAACAATGTAATTTTTAAAACAGGAAATATCAGACAGAAAGGTCTGGGCTTTTGTCCTCCTTAACCTCCTGCTTTATTGTGTATTCCTCCCTAGCAAATAGAAAAAGAAAGATCTTTAGCCTGGCATGGTAGAGCATGCCCGTAATCTAAGTACTTGAGAGGAAGCTGAGATAGAGAGGTCACAGATTTGAAGCCAGATTGGGCAATTGAGTGAGACGCCCAGCAAACGTAGTGAGACCCTGTTTCAGAAGTAAGTAAGTAAGTAAGTAAGTAAGTAAATAAATAAATAAATAAATAAATAAATAAATGGGCTCTAGCTTAGAAGCAGAACGCCCCTGATTTCAGTTTCCCAAACCCCTTCCCCTGGAAGATCATTTCACTACAGTAACAAACAAGAAACACTTTTATCATGCTGCCACTTCAAATGCTGTCCTTATGTTTTAGTCTTTTTAAAAGTTGCCACTCTTGCTAGACAGTCACAAAACTCTCTGAGTGACTGTGTGATGACTTCAATTAGTAATGTAAGAGGTGAAGAAAGGGAAAACTTGGAAGGGGAGAGGAAAGAAAGAAGGATAAAAATGTGGATTTAAGAAGAGAAGGGCTAGAGGAGGGTGGTGGGGAAAGAGAATGAATAAAGGAAACACTTCCATTGGTGTCACGCACACATGTAAGGTGATTTGTGCCAATCTCAACATTATGTCTGGGGAGGGGAGGCAGCGAGGAGGGAGTGGGGAGAAGCTCACCAAGTGCCGTGTGGTCTATCACTCTGAACTACATTATGATGTGAGACTAAAATACAACAATAAAAATGAAAAAAAATAAGGAAAGGAATGGAGAGTTGAGGGAGGGAGGGAGGAGGGATGAAAGGAGGAACTGGTTATGAAAAGAACAAGGTATAGAAGGAGGAATGGAAGGAAGGACAGGAGGAAAGACTGGGAGAGGCAAAGAGGAGAGAGGGAAGGGTGGTAAGCTGCAGTTACTTAGTGCAAACCTGGCACTTTGTAATGCTGTCCTGTATTTATTCCCCACAACAGCCGTGCAAGGTCATTGTCACCGTCCCCAGAGCACCGATGAGGAGACCAAACCTCACCAGTTCACAGTGATTCACTTAAATGAGTCAGGAATGAGTCTCAGTATCAGTAGAGATTTTCAGGTTCACACGTTTCCCACCAAATCCTAGGAGGGGGGACACCAAGAGGTAAGGTGGGAAACCTAGGAGCCTGGGAGGAGGCAGACCAGGCTGACCCCCAGGGAGGGACAAGACAAACTAGCCCAGCTACGGATCAAAGGGGACATCTGGTGCCCTCTTGTCTTCATTAAACTGGTGGTTACTCTTTAACGACTGTGCACACCATTAGTCAGATTGATTAATTAGATTCAAGTGTACTCTTCACAAACCCCAGGAGGATTGCCAATAAATAGTGTTTAGACATTGTGGCTGAGGAACCCGGAAGGAGGCCATCATAAACAAAGCAGAGTTCTTCGGCTTCAGTTCCTGGGGAAGCTTCAGGCTCCCAAAGCAAGATTCAGTAATGAGTTCTCTGTGTGCGCAGAGCCCAAGACCCCAACCAATCTCATCTGAGAGTCCCATGGAGAGATGACCCCCTTCATGGGGGGGTTCCAGCATAGGAGGCTCCTTTGTCTAAGGCCCTCAAGTTGAGAGAGGACCAGAAATATACCTTTTGATGTTTTATTTTCCAGAGGTTGTCTAAAATAATCTTCTTTGATATCATCTGATAGAATCTAGAAAGTGACCAAAATAAAATTTGAAGAATGAGGGCTAGCTGCTGGGAAGAACTCCCAGAGATGGATATTAAGCGTGTTTTAAGAAATGAAATGATGTAACACTTTCAACTGCATACAAGATCGTATGTTCAGGAAAAGGCGGACACTGTTGACTGAGTTAAAAGTTATTCAGAAGAATACTGTTTGCTTTGAAAGTCTCAGGAAGTCACTGTTTGTGATGCCAGTATTGAGAGACTGAGCCAGGAAGACTGCATGTTTGAGGCCAATGTAGAGAATTTAGTGAGACCCTGCCACAAATAAAAAGTAAAAATGACTGAAGATATTGAATTCAGTGGTAGAACCATTCTGGGCTCAATATCTAGTAACACAGTAACACATACACACAGAGAAAGTCTGAGGACTATATTTCTCAATTTATATCACTTATAAATTATCACTTATAAATTTGTATCATTTATAACATCTTTTTTCACATATCTTTAGTGTGATATATGACAAAATCTTTTTAATTATATTTAAAATGCTTTTTCAAAAAATATAACATTAAAATTCAAAGTGATAAAACATTGCTTTATAGTTTAGTTTAGCGGTACTTAAAACATTTTTAGTGATGCATAAAATAATGGAATGTCTTACAACCCATGGTTTCATGTTCCAACAAATGCAATATATGCCTGATCTGCTTAGATCTGGAATATCTCTCAGAAGCCCATGTGCTGAAGACTTGATCCCTAAGTGCAGTAATAGTCAGAAGTGGGACTGGGGATGAAGGAGAGACTAGATCATGAAAACTCCAATCTCATCAGTAGATTAATCAATTTGATGGATTGATAATTTGAATGGACTTACTGGGAAGGAAGTGGAAACTACAGGCAGGTGGGACCTGGTTAGAGGAAGGGACTTGGGGACCATATCTGTCCCTGCCCCCTCCCCCCATCTCTCTCACTCCTCTTAGCTGTCATGAGATGAGCAGCTCTCTTCCATCACATCCTTCCTCCAAGATGATTTTGCCTTGAAACCTGCTGATCATTGAAACATTCTAAAACCAATATACACCATTCCTTCTCCAAGTTGTTTCAGTTAGTTATCTTGGTCATGGAAAAGAAAATCTAACATACTTGTGCTCCTAATTAATGCTCTGACTTACAGCAAGGAGTGTCGGAGACCCACACCTTCTCATGCCAC